>NC_018311.1:419197-568535 GCF_000234665.1 Leishmania mexicana MHOM/GT/2001/U1103
CTCCCCTACCCCCGCCCCGTCCGCTACACACCACCTGTATCGTACCACACCAGCAAGTGCCGTACTTTCGCTTGTTGTTGTTCGTCATTGGTTATCCTTTATAATTGCTGTCCATCGCCGCACCCACGCTTCTCGTCTTCATCCCTTTTCTTTGTCTTTTGCTCCTGTTTTGGTTTTCTCTCTGCCAACGTTACGTCGCTCCGCTCATGTCACAGTCGCTCAGTCGCAGCGGCAGTCAGAGAGGCGTCGCCACTCGAAGTGCGTCGCGCAGTGCCTCCGGCAGCCGCAGCAGCTCTAACTCGATGCGGCTGCCGGAACCGACCGCGGGATCGGGCACCGCTGCCGAGCCTGCAGCCGCGCCTGCCGCTGCGGAGACCCCGGCCGTCGATGCAGGACAGCCGCAGGCGCCGGAGAAGGAGGTGGCGTCCATCTTCATTGGCATGGGTCCCGCTGGCCGCAATGTGACCTTGGCGGAGCTGACGGAATACCTCAAGTCGAAGGCGATCGACCCAGCGAACGTGAAGGATGTTCGCCTTCGCGGCCGCTGCGCGTTCGCGGACACGACGACAGTAGGGGAGGCGCGCCACCTGATCGCGCAGCTGGACAACCACGACTACAAGGGCAAGTTCCGTCTGGCGGTGCAGATGAGCAAGCAGACCATGGCCGAGGCGAAGGAGAACAAGCGCAAGCGCCAGGAGGCGCGCGGCACCAAGCAGGGGGAGGAGGCCCACTACGTGAACGAAGGCCGTCAGGTGTTTGTGAACCTCGGCCCTGCCGGCAAGGACATCCCGAACGAGACAATTCGCAGCAAGATCGAGGCCATCTGCCCGGTTCTGCGTTTTGAGCGCCGTGGCTACTGCATGTACGCCGATGTGCCCACCGCCGAGGATACGAAGCGGGTGGTGGCAGCGCTGAACAACATGATGGTTGGCGAGGTGCGCGTGCTGGTGCAGATCAGCACCATGGTCCGCAAACGTGAGCGCTCGCCGCAGCGCGTTCGCGATGCTCCTCGCCGCGGAGGTGACCGTCACGAACGCGATTTGCACCACCACCGCCGCCGTAGCGACAGCCGCGAGGGTCACCGCCGTCACCACCGCTCGCGTCGCAGCTACACGCCGTCGTCGCGCAGCACCTCTTCTTACTCATCCCGCAGCCGCTCGCACAGCCGCGGTCGCCGCAGCTACTCTCCCGACTCTGAGGACTCTCGCGAGCGCCGCAGCCGGCGCGGAGGCTACCATGGCAGCGACCGCCGTCGAGGTGGTCGTTCCGAGCGCAGCGGTGATCGTCGCGAGCGCCGCGGCGACGAGCGCCGGACGCGTCGTTGATAGCGTCCACTAGCCTTGCCCTGGACATGCAAGCAAAGCGAGGTTTTCACGCGACACGAGACCAGGCGGGAAAATAAATGAATGGAGGCCAAGTGGAGGGAAGACTGGGGTGTGTTTGTGTGTGTGTGTGGCTTTGCGTAACGCCGGCAACGACACGAGGCGTGGGCCACGGCAGACGGTGGCCGTATCGTGCGGTGCCCCAGCCCCTCGCCTCTCCGCCTCTTCACCTGTTTTTATTCCTTTTTCGTTTTTTTTTGTTTTTGGTTTTGCTTTCCGTTTTCCTTTTGTGTTTGGTGCACGTTGAAGCCGCCGTTGGTGTCGCCCCCCTCCTCCTCCTCCTCCTCCTTGCCTCTCGCATCACCCTTGTCGCGCGACCTGTCCGTCTTGCGCTGCGGCACTGACACCGTCCTTCTCTCCCCCTCCCTCCCCCACACACACTCACTGACTCATTTTTTTTCTCTGTAAAGTTTTCTACATATATCTATGACCATTTCTTCTCCTTTTCTTTCCTTTGGCTTCAACGCTCTGATCGCGCTACGCATACCCCCACTCGCGCTGCTTGGCCTACCCCCTCCCCTCCCCTCTTCCCATCCCCTGTGTGGGCGTCGATCGCGGTGCTCCTTCAGAAAGACAAGCGAAGGGTTGTTTGTGCGCACGCACAAGTCGCCTATCCGCGAGGCCCGTCTGCTCGACACGCCCGCTCCTGCCAAAGGCGTGCGGGCTCAGAAGACGGAATGCCCCTGCTGCCACAGACTCACGGCAGCGCCCTACGTGTCCCGGCACATGCGGGCGACCCACCCGGGCGCCCCCCCCCCCGTGACATCGACGGAAATGGAGGATGATGACAGAGATTCCTCCCCAGGCAGCAGCGTCGCCCTGGGGCAGGCCCGAGGATCCGAAAATGCGAGCACTGTGTGCAGGCGCTGCATAGCATAGCTGGCATGGTGTACCACATCCGAGCAAGGCGTGCAGCGGGCGGGAGCGCACGAGCGATGACCGAGAACGGCGCGAAGAGATGCACGCCGATCAGCGCCACAGTGCGTGTGTGCGACATGTGCGGCATCTCCTGCATCCAGCCGGGTGGGCTGATGCGGCACGGATGCGGAAAACATGACGAGAGAGCCGCGAAGGGCACCACGGCGTTCTTGAGGCTCCGCTGTGGAGAGTCTCCACACCACATTATGGTATGCTGCGGCTGGAGGCGACCGAAGGCGAAGCACGGCGTGCAGGCGGGGGTGTCTGAGGGCCCTGGCCTGAGGCTGGCGGGCTTCCTCCTCGAGCGCATGCGGCATGCACCAGAACCACACCCCCTATTACCCGCGCGACAGACGCCGCCTGCCCTGGGGCAGGACCCTGGACGCGACCCGCCTGGATCCAGGCGTGCAGTCCACCCGAGTCGGTCTGGCGCTGATGACGGAGCACTTGTGAGAAGGGACGAGGCGGGCCAAGCAGAGGCGGTGAGACGCATGGCCCCGACTCGACGGCGGAACGGTTTGTCCTCCACGACCAGGACTCGGCCGTGGTGCGACAGAGGTTGGTGGAGTGTAGCTGCATGCGCATATTAGGTGTTGACTTGTTCGTGGCAGGACGCCAGGCTGAGCGAAGAAGGCGTTTTCTGTACGTCACGTGTATGGTTGTCTTAGCTGTTAATATAGTAATGTGGCTGTTTGTATGTGTACGTCTCTGGGGGAGGGGAAGGGGGAGGGAAGGGGTTTGGTGATGCTGGTGGCGCTGGTGCGGGCACGGCTACCGGCCGCTACCCGTCCTCCCTCTCTCTGCCGATCTGTCCCGACTTGCGTGTTTTGTCTTCTCCTCCTCTTGTGACCTTTAACGAGTATATATAAATATATAAATATAGAGCAACGATTCTCTCTTCCTCCCCCCTCTCTGTCTTCTCTGTATAGCATGCCCTACTCCTCGCTGTGGTGGTGGTGGTGGCGATGTTCGTTGGCCCAGCTGTCGGTGATTGCGTTTTTTTTTTGTGTGCACGCGGACGGACATGGTGTGCGTGCGTGTGGGGGGATGGGTGGTAGTGGTGGTGTCGGTGACGGATTGTGCCCTCATCAGTGGTGCTCTCAGATGCGTTCTCCCCCTTCTCTTCCACTCCTCTTCCCCCTGCTGCTGCGGCGGCGGCGGAGGCATCTGGGAGAGAGGGGCTTGACAAGGGAGAGGGGGAGGGTTGAAGAGGCGACGAGTGAGGCATTCTCTGCGCCTCACGTGTTGTGTGTTGTGTGTGATGTGGTTGTCTGTCTGCGCATGTCTGCGTGCTGTGTACGGTAACACGTAACTTAGAAAATGTTCGATGAAGAAAGCGAAAGGAAAGGAAACAGAGCATAGACGAGCTGCACATGCTCAGAGAGGCAGGAGGATAGTGCTGGATACGTGTCACTCTGTTGATAACCCCTTCGACTTCCTGTGCTCACGCAGGCACGGGCACACGAGCTTCGGCTTGTCTGCGTGGACACGCGTCTGTGTCTGAGTGTGGATGTCTGTTTTCGCTCAGTGCTTCAGTGGAAAATGCAAGCGCGGACCAGGAGCCGCTTCACCGTTCGTCATGGCTGCACGCCCACCCCCACCCTCTGTTGGGTGGGTGGGGGAACGGCAGCCGCCATCAGTCTCCCTCTCCCCCTCGCGTCTACTCTCCCTCTCGCCGCCTCTTCGCTTCGCTTGCATCAGTGTCCATCTAGCCGGGAAGGTAGAAACATTACGACAGAGTAGCTCGCCCGCCCTCCTCCACCTCTCTTCTTTGCCCAAGCAGCTTGGAAGCGGAAGACGTCTGTGAAACCACACGCACCCCACGCACCCCTCCCCCAACTAAGAAAAGAAAGCACGTCTGCAACAGGCAGCCAAAAAAAAAGCAGCAGCGGTTCACGATCCGTACCGGCACACACATCTCACCGAACGTGTGAGCCCGGAGGACGAAGGGGACGCGCAGGTAGATTAGAGCATAGCTAGCTGAGGCACCTGTTGAGGTGCTGCTCGAGGAGCTACTACAGAACGAGCCATCACTTAACAGCAGAGCAACACGAAGGGCGGGCGACAGTGCGCCTTGTTGTCCTGTGCGCGTGTCGGTGGTTCTCCTTAATATTACCCTCTTGGTGGGTCGCGGCCGTACGCTGTTTCTCTCTCTCTCGCTCACTCGCTCTGTGTGCGTGTCACTGACGCTCCCCCTTTTCTTCCTCCATCGCAAGCCCACCACCACCACCGCCACCAAGCACACGCACCTCTGTACAATTCAAGCTCCTTCCCACCGGCGCATCCCCAGTCTAGATCCTTCTGTGTGTGTGTGTGTGTGTCTTCGTTACCCGTCCGCCCTGGCGGTGCCTAAGCGTCGCCTTCGCTGGCGTGCGCGTCTCTCCTTTGCTTGTTGATTTCAATTTTTTTATTTTTTTTTGATTGTCTCCCCAGCTGTGCCGCCGTCCCGCTGCCTCGCCTCTCTGCGCGTGCGTTCACGTTCGTTTGTTTGCTCCCACACGCGCTCGCTGAGCTCCCGCTTTTTGGGCCACGTCCTGGCCGCTTCCCGTTCCGTTCCCCCCCACCCCTCGTCCTCCGCGTTGGTTCGTTGTGGCGCGTTTCGCACCTCGTACGCCTGACTTTCCTATTTGTGCTTTCTCTTCTCATCTCCCTCTCCCTTCGTTCTTCTCCGGTTCTCTCCCTTCTCTGTGTCCCACATCGAGTTGCCGTGCTTTTTCTTTCTTCTGTCTGTGTCTGTGTCTGTGTGTGTGTGTGCGTGTGTGTGTGTGGTCGCCGAGCCCCTCCCCTCCCCTCCCCTCCCCTCCCAGTCTTGCGGGACGCGCTTCTCTCCGGTGGCGCCTCCTCCTCCCACCCTCCCACCCTCCTTGGCTGTCGTCTGCTTTCACCGCGAACTCCGCTCTCTTGTTCTTTTTTCTCCTTGCCACTTGCCCGTTTCGCTTATCGACTCCCGTTCTCGCTTCTTTGCTTGCATGCATTCGCCCACTATCAGCGAATCTTCCGTCACATTTTCCTTTTCGTGCTCTCGTGCTCTCCTCTCCGCCCCTCCCCTCCCTCCCGTCTCTCACGTCCCTCTGCGGCTCTCTCTTCTTCCGTACATCGCTGTGCTGGTGGTTGCCGCTCTGCCGCTGATTTTTTTTTTTTGGGGGCGGCGCACACCTGCCGTTTCTCATCGTTCTCACCGTTCTCATTGTTGTCGTTGCTATTTTCCGCATCGTCAGCTGGAGGTATCTCGCCGCCCTCCACTCAGCCGTTAACGCACCACGTGTGGCCTCCCTCCTCCCTCCCTCCCTCTCTGAGTGCCTCGCAGCTGTCGTGCGCGACCACTGTTGTGCACCCGTCTTTGAATTAGAGTCTGTGTCTGTGTCTGTGGCTGTGTGTGCACCTCTGGTGTGTGGCGGAAGGAGGCGGTGTGAGGCATTGGACAGAGATTGGGAGCGTGTGGGCTGCATCTTCCTCTCCGCCGCCGCCGCCGCATCCTTCTTCCTTGTTCTGTTCTCGCTAACCGCCAATTTGTCCCGAGTGCACAACACTGCTCACACGCGTGTTCTTCTCTCTGCCCGTCTGTCCGTCTGTTTCATTGTCTTTCTATCACACCAAATCTTGGCTCTCATCATCCTTTGTTGTTTTTTTTTTCGCGGCGTGCGTGTGTTCTCCCCCCTTCCCTCGGGTCCGCCGGCTGTCAATCAGCTTCCTCCTCGTTGCCACGTATGTATGTACACCCACCCGCCCCCTCCCTCGCCCACGTCGCTCTTGGACTCTGTGACCACCGCCGCCGCCACCACCAGCACCAACAGCTCCGCGCTCTTCTTGTTATTATCAGCGTTATTTGTCTCTTCTTCGTGTCCTTTGCGAACAAGCAAGAAAAACAAAACGTTCGCTCGACTGCTATTTGCGTGTGCGCTGCTCAGGGGCGTGTCTCGCTCTGCCTGTCTCGCTCTCTCTCTCTGTGTGTGTGTGTGTGTGTGTCGTAGCCTTCCCTCCCCCCTCCCCCAGTCTTCCGTTTACGTTCTTTCTTTACTCTGTGTGTGCGCGCTTGCCGTTGTCTTTGTGGGCATACGCCCAGACGTTTGGTAGGGAGATCGGCGGTGCATGCGTATACCCCCCTCCTCTCCTCTCCTTCCACCCCACACCCCTCGTTGCTCCACGCGTCGGACATCATCTGTGGCGACGCGGGCCCACGGGTCGTTCTTTTCCGTGTCTCCCTCTTCTCACAGTGACAGCAGTCGCTGGAGGCACTCCAGGCAAACGGTGCTGGCGACACAAAAAAGGCTCGAAGAGCACGCGCGTCCACCAAGACGCGTGGACACACCCACCCACCTGCCCACACAAACAGCGATGGACTCGGCGTCCGGCATTAGTGGCTCTGCATGCAGGTCCAAGAATGATAGTCTGCGGGTCTTCTGCGTGGTCTGCGGCGGCTACAGTGAGGACCTTATCCTCCGCAAGTCAGGCCTCAAGTGCGCGAGCTGCGTCGGGAAGTCGTCGAACAAGCACTACACTAACTTACAGAAGCGGCAGGCGAAGCAGCTCTTCTCCAAAGCCTTTCCAGCGCGGAGCCCGACTTCGGGCTTAGACACCGCCTCCTCCGTGCCACCCGGAGACGGCATCCGCACAAATCGCGTTTTCAGCTCTGCCTCTTCATCGCTACCGGCAGCCACGGAGGACTGCAGCGGCACCACCGGAGCGTCCACGGTGCGCAGCAGCGCCTTGCACCCTATCGAAGAGTACATCAGCGGCACCTCGGTGTACCGTGCTGTCATGGAGCAGGCATTCTACTCCGCTGAGAACGATCGTAGCGCCCGTGAGTGCGGCAGCGGCGATCAGCAGACGCTCGTGAGCGGTGCTGACGGCGTCACCAGAGCCACATCCGACGGGCTTAGAAAAGCGCATCCCGAGAACACTGTGTCTGGCTCAAACACCAACGCCTCCTCCTCGGCTGCTGTCGGCGATAATGCTCGAGATATGCGTCGAACACCTCCACCCCTTGTGACTCAACGCCAAGCAAATGGCGGCGCGCAGTGCAGCGACTCGGCATCGGCGAAGAGCGGTGGAGATGCTGTCGGCAAGGCGCCGCGCTGTCGAGATTCGTTACCCGCTCCTTCAACGTCGAACCTCGGCAAAGGCACAAAGAAGGAGCCCGCCAATCAAGCTCCCGCGAGCGCCTACAAGACGGCCCCGTTGCGCCTGCCGCCACGCAGCGGGCCTCGAGTGTCCAAGGGCACCCCACGTCTGCCACCGTCCGTGGCCAATGTGAGTAAGGTGTCTGCCGTGCGTACAGTCTCTACAAAGTCGAACGGAAAAGGGACGGACACGTCCTCGCCGAACGGCGCGACTGCATCCCCGCCGTCCTCCGCCATCAAGGCGTTGTCCACCACAGTCCACTGTGTTGAGGGCCAGGAGGTGATGTCCGAAAGTTACAACGGCGGGTTGCGAGATGTAACCCTGCCACCGGCCGAGTCCGCCGTCGACCGGGACCACTCTCCCCCCAGTGCGCCGCGCAGCGAAGGTGCCAGATTATTAGCAACGAGCCTTAGCCAAAACCTCGCGCATCCTCCGCAGGTGCCGCGCGAGGTGCAGGGGACCACTAGACAGTCATCGGCGATCTTTCCGGAAGCGAGCTTGGGCCTGTCAGCGCCGCGAGCAGGCAGCCTCGACATATCCATCACGTCCTCGGCGATGGAGAGCGGCCCCGGGCCACGACTGCTGGTGCCGCACTCGCACGCGGATGCCAGCGCGGGTGCGCAGGTCCAACAGGATTCCCAAGGTGGAACTCGGCGCTCGAGCGCAGCGACGTCGTCCGTGGCAATGCAGGCGAACACGTCGGTGAGGCCCGCTGACGCGCACGGGGCCGCCGCCACAGGAACGTCGTCGCTGAGTCGTATGCCGAATACCTCAGGGGCTGCCGCCGCTGCGCACAACAACTGTGCTATCGCCGGCAGCAGCAGCTGCCGACACCGGCACACGGAGCGAGACGACCGTGGAGGTTCCTCCAGCGACTCGGATTCGTCTTCGTCCCGCGTATCCTTTGACACCTCCCCCATTAGCTCATCGCCTATCTCAGCGGTATTGCCAGCACCGTCAGAGACCGTCGCCAGGGAGGACGGTGCTGCTGCCAATGGGATCGGCACGAAGAAGGCGCTGAAAGGCGGCACAAAATCCCCCAAAGCAGGCACGAAGAAGCGGAAAGTAAAGGTAGAAAAGCCGGTGCGCAACGCAACGGGGAAGCAGGGGGCAGTCAACAGCCCGAGCCACGGGCTTGCGACAACGCCCCTTAACGTCTGTATCGATGCCTTGTACATAACCGTCGAGCCCGTGCTGCCAACATCGCTGAACGCTCCAGAGACGACGACATCCGCCCCTTGTGGCGGTGATGAACTGCCGCAGGCCGCCATGAGCTGCAACGATGAAAGCAGCACCACCACCGGTGACACACACAGCCGCTGCGACTCGATACGCAGTGGCTCCTTCCGCGCAAGCGACGGGTACCAGCGACAGGTGTACGTCGTCGGGCAGTCAGGCAACTTCAAGGTGACGCGGCACATTCGCCAGTGCAGCGGCGGTAGCGATATGCTCGCCGGGCGGAGCAGCGCCGCCGCTGCCTCGCTGGCGTCTGCCACGCCCACGCCGGCGCATCCGCGCAGCCGGCAGCAGCCCGGCAGCTCGGGCGACACCATGAGCGTTGGAGCGGTGGAGGTGAAGAGGATCTCGTACCGCATTGCCGTGAAAAACCGCAACACCAGCGAAGTTCTCTTGATTCAGGAGCGGCGTCTCTACACCCAAATCATACCCGCTCTTGAGCGGGTGAAGGTGATCGCGGGCGGGGAACTGCCGGCTGTGCCGATGAAGCGGCTGCCAAGTCTTCGCTTTGCCACAGAGGTGTTCACAGAGGAGCGCCGTGTAGAGGTCGAGGCGTTTCTTCAGGCTGTCGCGCTGAGCCCATTTTATATTCGCCACCCAGAGGTGGTGAAGCTGCTCGGGCTGGAACCGTACTTGACCGACGTTGGTGCGGCTTCAGCAACCGGCGCCGCAGCGGCGAAAGGTAGCCCCAGCAACGGAGCTGATGCTCATCGGCCCAGCAAATCACCGCGCGCCTTGAATACCAAATCATCGCCGCCGGCGGAGAGCGGCACCGGCTCCGAGGCAACACCGCGGGTACGAAGAGGGGCTGCCGGTGACCCGAAGTTTCCTAATCGTCACTCAAGAGATGGCGGGGCCGGTGTTGGAGTGACTGCGGCGACTGGAGGCGGTGAAGCGGGCGCTGGCGGTCTCACAGTGGACGCCCTCAACGCCTATTGCTCCTCGACTACGGGGGGCGGTGGAGGCGGCATCGCGGATGGCAGGAATTTCTGCCGCTCGCAGAGCTGCTCCAGCGTGCAAACCTCCTGCTCTTCCGTCGTGCGTCGTCGCAAGCTGGACGAGGTGACCATGGAGGACCTCGAACACATCCAGCTCGGCAACCTCATCGGCCGCGGCACTTTCGGCTCTGTCTACCTGGGGCTTGTGCAGACCCAACGTGGCTCGCTGATGGTGGCTGTGAAGGTGATGAAGGTGGGCGAGGCGGTAGCGCCGTCGGAGATGGAGAGCCTTCAACGCGAGCTGGACGTGCTGTGCGCCGCCCGGCACAAGAACATCATCCGCTTCCTCGGCAGCGCGCTAAATACGACGACACGTGACCTGCGCGTCTTCACCGAATACGTGGAGTGCGGCACCATCCGCTCTCTCGTCGATCGCTTCGGCGCCTTGACGATGCTGGCCATTCAGCAGTACATGCAGCAGGTACTGAGCGGCCTGCAGTACCTGCACAGCCTCTCGATCGCGCATCGCGACATCAAGGGCGAGAACATTCTCGTCACCAAGAATGGCCGCATCAAGCTCTCCGACTTTGGCAGCAGCACCGGCACGCCCTGCAAGGTGGTGACTGCTGCCGACTCCCCTTCTAAGGGGAGCAGCAGCGGGGCTGCGGACAGCGCGGCAAACGACGGCCTCCCGGTTGGCTCACCGCAGTACATGGCGCCAGAGGTGATTCATGGCACAGTCAAGTCGTTTGCCGCGGTCGACATCTGGTCACTCGGTTGCGTCGGGATCGAGATGATGGATCGGCCCATCTGGCGCGAGAGCCCAAGCACAAACCCGTTCGTCTTTCTTTATCGCATCAGCCGTTGCGGGACTCCCCCGCATGGGCTGCCAACGGACGACGAGCTCGCCGCCATCAAGGCGGAAGGCAAGAAGGCGGAGTGGGAGGGCTTCTCCTTGTACCAGGAATTTCTCAAGAGCTGCCTGCGCGTTGACCCGGCGCAGCGCCCGTCCGCGGCGGAGCTTCTCAAGCACCCCTTCATGACCTACCCATACCCGAAGCACCTCCGCTGGATGCCGCCGATGTCAGCTACCTCGAGGCCCTCAGCTTCCAAGCCTTCATGAGTAGCGAAGGTGCGTCCTGTCGCACCGATCCGTGTGCGCCTCCGTGTGTGTGCTGCTCATGCTGTCGTGTGTGTACTTGTGTACTTACTGCACATGTCTGCCTATGCTTCCGTCTCTATGCTGTTTTCTGTTTCTTGTTTGGTGTCCTGTTCTCGCCTTCCCTTCGCTTTCCTCCCGCCCCGCCCCGCCCCACCCCACCTGCGCACATGGGACGCACGTGTGTTGCCATGGCGATGTGTGTGTGTGTGTGTGTGTCGGTGGGCGCCCGCGAGGCACGTGTCAGCTTGCCTGATGCCCCTTCCTTTTTTTTGTTTGCTTGTGTGTGCTTCGGTGGCGGCTGTGCCCGCTCCCCCTCCCCTCCCCTATTTACCTATATATATATATACATATATATGTGTGTGTGTGCCCATGTATGCGTGTGTGCGTGCACGTGTACGCGTGTGTCTGTCTGTTGCTGTGTGGTACGCGTGTGTCTGTCTGTCTCGTCCATGGGCGAGGGGCTTTTGTTTTTTCCTACCTTTCTCTCTTCTCCATCCTGGTGCTTGGGTGCGCATGTGCGTGTCTTTTGTTGGCCACACCGTTGTCGCGAGTCTCTACCGTGGAAACATCTTCCTCCTCGTGGTCCCCGACACGAGTGCGATGCGTGTGTGTTTGTAGTGTGATAGTAGGTGAGCGGAAGGCTAGTGTGGCAAGCGTCGTCCTGCTGCTCGAGGGGACTCGGTGAAGAACGGAGGCGTTGCCACGAGACAGTGTTGCGCTACGGGACCGTCTGCGGCCACTTTTCTTTCCAACCATGCCATCACGCTCCCTTTTCTCTCCGATTCCCCCCTCCCTCCCCCAACTATCCTTGCGTGCTCATCTCCTCGCCCTCCCTGCCATCGCTCGCCCCCATCAGACACTCTTGGGCCGGCTCTTCGCCAACACCGCGGCATTACATGCGACCTCGTCTTCCCCCCGCAACAGGAACACAAGCTTTAGGGAGTGGGCGAAGAGGCGTGGACACATAACTCGCACAAACGCGCGAGACGCACAGAGAAAGGACAAGTGTATCCACTGCAACCCATCAGTGAGTCCACATCGCGTGGGGGCGGCTGCTTGACCCAGCGGCGGACCACCGCCGCTTCCCTCCCCCGCGGGCATCGCTACTCTTTTCTCTTCCCTTTTTTTTCTGTCGCTACGCTGCCCCGTCTCAGCACCCCCCCCATCCCACCTCGCCCCACACGTGCAGGTCTGCAGATCCACGTCAGCACACACTGGGGGAGTCACAGCCAGCTTGGCTTGGCGAGGTTGCGCGCACGTGCACACCAACGGGCGGCGCATCCATACGTGATCCTCGTTCTTTTTTTTGCCGCAGCCGTCACGAGTGATGAAGAACCGCGCCCACGAACCGCTCGCGACGGCGGCGCAGTCGTTGTGCTGGCAGGGGGGGTTGTCTGAGGGCCCTGGCCTGAGGCTGGCGGGCTTCCTCCTCGAGCGCATGCGGCATGCACCAGAACCACACCCCCTATTACCCGCGCGACAGACGCCGCCTGCCCTGGGGCAGGACCCTGGACGCGACCCGCCTGGATCCAGGCGTGCAGTCCACCCGAGTCGGTCTGGCGCTGATGACGGAGCACTTGTGAGAAGGGACGAGGCGGGCCAAGCAGAGGCGGTGAGACGCATGGCCCCGACTCGACGGCGGAGCGGTTTGTCCTCCACGACCAGGACTCGGCCGTGGTGCGACAGAGGTTGGTGGAGTGTAGCTGCATGCGCATATTAGGTGTTGACTTGTTCGTGGCAGGACGCCAGGCTGAGCGAAGAAGGCGTGTCTTCTCTTCGTGGACGCCTCTTTTATCGCTATGGAGTTCTGCTGTTCTGCTGCTTTCCGGGGTTGTTGTAGCCACTTGGACAGCGGGGGGATCGGTCTTCTGCACCGCCGCCTCTCTTCCTCTCCCGCAATCACTCTTCTCGTGTCCACCGCTCTCACCCACCCAGTTCTGAGGCGCACGTTCCTATCATCTGCGGTGTCTTGTGTTCTCTGCACCCCCGCGCTCGTTGTGCTTAGTCCGTCTAAGGCCTAAAGGGAGATGAGGAGCGAAGTACAACGGTCGAGGCCGTCGCGGTCATGCGTTCGCGTTGTCTGTTGCGCTCTCGCTCGGCTTGTGAGGGACTTCTCCCGGTCGTGTGCGTGCGCGAGGTACTCGTGGGCAGCGGCGCGTGTGGCGCTGCGGAGGAGCATCTTCTGTTCACCGTTTTTCCATCGATTTCACTGCCCCCGCCGCTCGGAGCGAGTCAGGTGTGCCCCCAGGTGTGCTCGACCTCCTCTGAGCTCACGTGCAACTTTGACTCTCTCACCCTCTTGCCGTCGCACACAACTTGCTCACCACGACTGTCGAGCAAGAGGATCAGGAGGTAGGACTCTTGGTGTCACTGCCGTGCTTCTTTACGCGCACCGCCTTGCCCCTTCGTTTCGCTCTTCATGGCGCGCCGTCGTGCGTGTGCATCTTCTCTACATGTCTTCAACTGGTATGTGCTCACATGCCTCTGTGGTTGGTGGTGCGTCGTGCAACACGTGCTTCCTCCCTCTAACCCCTCCTCCTCCTCAGTGCGCAGCAACGAATGCCCCCCGCCCCTCCCCCAGCTCGCTCCTCATTTTATCCTCCTGCCCTGATCTCGTCTCCCCCATCTCTGCGCGCTGCATGCACACCGGCGTGTGGTGAGGACGCAAACGAATTCTCAGCAAAGAACTGGACACGCTCTTGCGTGTCAGTCATCGTAATCACCGTCACCCCCACCACAAAATCGCCACCACCCTACCTTTGTCCCCCCTTCCCGCACTGAACGACTTGCGTTTCTCCTCCTAACTTTAGCGTTCCTTGTTTTCGCCTCTGACACGACAGTCTAACCACGTGGGTGAGCCGCACCCTAAGCCACCGCGCCGCCCCATCACCTCTGCGTGCGCACGACTCCGTCTCTGCCTTCTTCGCAGACAGCAGTCCTCCACTCCTATCCTCTCGCGATCACTTCCCCTCGCCTCCGCGCTTACGAACGCGCGACGGAAGGACAGACTCTGACACCCGATTCTTGATCCTTGCCACCACTACCATCACCTTTCTCCCCGCTCACACTTGTGCGTGGGTCATCCTTGACGTTCCCCCCCTCACCCCCCCCCTGTGGGAGCCGCCGTTCTCCCTTCCTCTGTTTTTTTTTTGTTCCTCCCCGCATAATTTGCACGATAGCCCAACGAAGACCGAACGCATCAGCGCCGGTGGACAGGCACGCACCCACATCGACGCCCCCCCCCTCCTTCCCCCGCGGGCCAATCAAAGCCTGTGAAGGTTCCAAGAAGAAAAAAAAACCAAGAGAACAACAAAAAGAAAAAAACAGTACAGACGTCGAGTACATCATCGCCGCCCTCTGGCTCTCCTGTCTGTGTGTGGTGCGGCTCTTCGTTGAGCAGATATTTGTTGCCCCCCCCCCCCCTGCCCCCTCTTCCCCCTTTTCATTTAACTGTATATCTCCCCTCCATCTTCCCTATTTTGGTTGTCCCCCCCTCCCCTGCCCCCTCCCCTCCCCCGCCTGTATGTCTCATTGATTTGTTTGCTGAGCGACATATCTTACGCTGCGCGCCACGTCAGCCTCTGTTCTTCACTCTCGCATTTTACTCTCTCTCCCTTCTTTCGACTTTCGGTGCTTTTTTTTCCGTGTGCTCTACCACGGTGTTGTATGTGTGGGTGTAGCTGCTGTTGCGTTGCTGCTCTCTGGTCGCTACTGCTGGTGCTGTCGTCGTGTGGTCGATCATCATCATCTCCCTCTGTCCCTCCCCTCCCCTCCCTGTCACCGTCGTTCTTTGCTTCCTTCGTTTTTTTTTGTTTTCCTTTTGTGTGCGTCCACCTGCTTTAAGATTCCTTCCCCCCCGCTCTTTCGCACACCCTAGAGCTCGACCAGCGCATTCTTCGCTACCCGTCGTTTCCTCCACATTCCCTCTCGCCATTTTTCTTTTGGATCGTCCGCTGCGCGGACTGAGAGAACGCCCCCCCTCCCTCCCTCACCCAAGCCTATCCCCACCTACAAGCAGCCCCGGAAAACGTGTGGTTGCTGGAAAAGCGTCACGCAGCATCATCGGCAGCGAGCGAGCAGAAGGCAAAGGAGAAGGGAGCGCAGGAACGGCAACAGCGAAAAAGAAAAAAAAACGTACGTGCACTTGAGCACAAGAGTAGACACGTCCCATACTGATACAGCTACACGCCGATACGACACAGCGGACAGGCGGCATAGCGAGTGGTGATAGCGGGAGAAGAGTAGAGCGCGCGTGCCATATACATAAAAGCGGTGTACACACACACACACACACACACACACACGTGCGTGCGTGCGTATAACATATACGAACATATAGCACATTGCTCTAGAGCGCGCTCGAAACTCTCTCTCTCTGTGCCTGTGTGTCTGTGGCCCTCCTCTGCCACGTTTCCGTGGCGTCTGCAAGTGTGTCTGTCGCCGCGCAAGTGAACACCTTGAGGTGCTCCTATATATCTCGCTTTTGTTTACCCCCTTCGTGTACGCTCGCTTTTTCGTTCCCTCCTCCCCCCCTCTATCACTGGTGCGCGCCTTTTTTTCTTGTTGGCCGGTTGACACCCTTTCCTGGCTTGCGTGTCACTGCTTGCCTTGTGCTCTGCTGCTCGTGCCTCTCTGCCTGTTCTTTCTTTCGGTGCTCGTCTCTGCATGGTATCGTCATCGCCGAACGGCGGACACAGATATATGCATATATATATATATATTTATAGGTGTATCCTCCTCTCTCCTCCCGCCCCGATCACCCCGATCACCCCGATCACCTCCCTCTCCCTCATTCTGTCTCTAATTCTTGTGTCCAGTGGCAGTGATAGTCGTGGCCGTGCTGCAGAGATCGAGTGCGCGTCCGTTTTCTGTCCCCATCTCGGGGGGGCTGCCACTTGTACGCCTGTCTCTCCCCCTCCCTCCCTCTCCCTCCGTGTGTGTGTGCGTGTGTGTGCGCGTGCGTGCTACCTGCATCGTATCCTATTTTCTACGTTTTCTCGCTGCTGCTGTTTCCCCCTGTCTGTTCTTGTTCACGTTGACGCTACACTCACGCGTGAGGGCGCCGCGTTGACTCCCCTCTCCCCTCTCCCCTCCCTCTCTCTCCCTCTCTTTCCCCCATCCTCACCATCGCCAGAGCGCCTCCTTCCCTGGCCGTTGCTCTCTGTCTCCGCGCGCTTTCATTTGGTCTTTGCGCCGTAGCGTCTCCCCCCTCCCCTCCCCCGTTGCGCGTGACAGGCGCGGGTGCGCTTCCCTCCTCCACCCCCTTCTTTGTTGCTTGAGGGTATCGTCCTTTTTCTTTGGTCGCTTCCCCCCTCCCCCCTCCCCTGTAGTTGCACGACGTGTCTCCTCCATCCCCTCCCTGACTGGTACCAGCTTCCGGAGTCTCGCGCGCCTTCTCCCCTCCCGTGTCTCCCTCCTCTTGCATGGACGTGTGGAGGGGGGACGCGGTACATCCTTGCACAAGCACAGGGCCGTTTTCTTGAGAGACAGGCGTCACTTTTCCATCACCGACGCAAGACGATCAGCGAGCCGCGCCGACGGACGGGACGCGGAGCTACGACCATTTTACACTTGACGGGCTTATCATCTCCTGACACTGGTGGTGCTGGTGGTGGTGGCAGGCACGACCGCGTGAAGGCGGCAACTGAAATATAAAAAGGACGCAGGCGCGGGCGTGCACACACTCCTAACAAGGAGATCCGACCGAGCACGAGTGTTGGCCTCTCACAGCAGGTCCTCTCGCTCTCGGGCACGAACGGTTTCGGCGACTCCAATCTATCAAGGACGTGGCTGAACGTGCACGACCTTGCCCCCGGCTGTGATGGCGTCGTCGGTGCAGCGTAGTCGACAGACCGTACCTCAGGCGTTCACGAACGCGGGGGCGAGGGTGGGCTCGAACGGCAGCAGCCAGGACCTTCCCACGGCTGCTCAGCGCCTGGAGCGCACGCAGAGCTCATCTCAGCAGACAGAGCTCTTGGAGCGCCCCGTATTCGTAGTCCCCAAGGCCGCTACTGTCTCATTGCTGCAGCGCATGGAGGCGCGCGATAGCGGTCGCGTTGGCGGCGCGGGCGACGGCAACGCTGCGAGAGCGGCCCTATCCCAGCACTCGGTGCAGCGGCAGCGCGTGCGTGCACCAGTGCTGTCTAAGGCTACCCTTGCCAACAACAATGCCACGGGTGGGGCGCAGAGGCTGCCATCTACGGGCGAGTCAACACTGAAGGCAGGAGCGCAGCGACGCCGGATCGTAAAGGATGGCATCAACGCGGGCGCGCCTCATGACGCGACGGAGTCTTCGAAAGAGCGCAGCTCCGGCGTCAAAGTTAACGGCAGCAGTCGCCGTAACAGCAGTGTGACGGGAGGGAATGCACCTAGCCGAATCAAGGTTGTGTCGCGCTCCGGTGCACGAGGGCCGGCGTCCCAATACAAGCCACTCGGCATGTGGGGCGAAAAAGGATTCTCGTCAGGGAACCCACACCACTGGACTTCTTCAGCGATGCTGTCACCGTCGCGCACCACTATGACGGTTTCCGGTGACTGCTCTGCCAGACTCAGCATCCAAGAAGTTTCCGACGTGCTTAGCCCCATGACCCCTGCCAATCGCGCCTACTACAAGACCCTGCAGACGCAGCAGCGGCAGATGCGGAGCGGCGGCTGGATCGGTGCTGGGAATCGTGGCGCCGGCGATGATGAGCCCACGGACGGCGACTCCCCTGTTGACTTCGTGGTGGAGGACGCCGCGCCAGATTACATTGTGCCTGGCGGCGCGGGGAAAGGCAACTATGGCGGACAGGCTTCCAAGCCCGGCTTTGATTTCCTCTTCAACGCCGTGACATTGAATGGGGATACGCTGCAACATCAGAACCATGCGCCATGGGCCGCATCGCGTGCGCCGACCCAAGGAGAGGCTCTGGCGAGCGGCACCACAGCAACGCAGCAGACCGGTGAGGCTGTTCGCTTAACCACCATGGGCAACATGGGCAGCGACCCCGTCGGCGCCAGAGCCGACTTTGACTCCTCCCGTGGCGTGTCAAAGGAGCGGGCCAAACTTTCGAGCGAGGTGAAACGCCATAACGGACTCCCGATGGCCAAAGTGCCGCCGCTGGCGCTCGACACGATCAACGCTAATCGCAAAACTGTCAAGGCCACGTACAAGGTTTCTCACCCCAAGCCTGGCATGGTGGTGCCCGATATAGAGAGTTCGTCGACGGAATTCTCAGAGACGGTGAACAACTCTTCGTTGCCCGTCAACTCTGAGGCACCGGACGTGACGGTGTCGTCCACAACCGACGCGGTGTCAAACCTCTCAAGAGGCGGCCTTAATGAAGGCAGCGGAGAAGACAAGGGAGTGGGTGTCGGCCACAATGGCCTTCGTCTGGCGGACAGGGGCGCGAACGGGACTCGCACCGGCGTTGCCGGTCCCTCAGCGCCAAAGGGCGGCCCCAAGAACTACGGGAGGCCAGGCATGTCTTCCATCCCGTTAAATGATACAAGGAACGGCTCACAAGACCGTGGGGCGTCGTCGTCCTGGAACGGGCGCGGCAGTTTCGGTCGCAACGCTGGCGGTTTCCAGATGAATGCGGGGCCCGCTGGCTCAACCGAAAGACAGCGCCGGAGTGAGGGGGCGAATGGGAGGGGTTCAAGGAATGCCAGGCATAAGGCTACCAGCGCCAACAAGCAAACGAAGTGTTGTCTCGTCATGTAGCGCCCACGCCCACACGCTGACGCAGATAGCAAAAGGCTGAGCAGGTGGGGGGGGGTGATGGGAGGGAGCGGGGAGGGACGGATGCGCTACCTACGCGGATGCTTCTTTCGTTGTGTATACATGTGCGCTCGCGCCCGCGTGTGGAGTTTCTGGTGACCCTCAGCGATGCGCGTGGCCTCCATTCCCTCCTTGCTCCACGCCGCAGAGTCCGCGAATCGTTGTGCTACATCAGAGGCTTCTCCTGCCCCCCCCCCCGGTGCGTCCGCCTCGGGGTCTGTATCGCCCTTCCTTTCACACACACACACGCATATACATATATATATATATTCCTCATTGCTGCTTGCTTTCCTCGTGCGTAGGAGCTGTCGGGGGTCACTGCGCGGCCTTTTTCCCCTTCTTTCTCTCTGCGTTTCGGCGCGCCTGTTCGATGCGCATCTTCATTCTGCACACGCCATGATAATGCCGGGCTACCGCCACTCAGCGTGCGTGATGTTAGGGTCCAACACCCCCACCTTGTGTGGGTGTGCGTGTGCGTGTGCGTGTGTGTGGGTGTGGGTGTGGCTGTGTGGGGGAGGCCAAGCGGCCTGCAGCCGGCCCTTGGGCGCGGCTGCGGTCTCGTTGTGTTGACGGACGCGTGTGTGGGCTGGCGCGGTGCTGAGGAGACGTGCGCTCAGGATTAGATGTGTACCCGCTCACTACGAATCGTGTCGGCGATCAAGCCATTACATGGCGCCATGGGTTGTTTGTGCGCACGCACAAGTCGCCTATCCGCGAGGCCCGTCTACTCGACACGCCCGCTCCTGCCAAAGGCGTGCGGGCTCAGAAGACGGAATGCCCCTGCTGCCACAGACTCACGGCAGCGCCCTACGTGTCCCGGCACATGCGGGCGACCCACCCGGGCGCCCCCCCCCCCCCGTGACATCGACGGAAATGGAGGATGATGACAGAGATTCCTCCCCAGGCAGCAGCGTCGCCCTGGGGCAGGCCCGAGGATCCGAAAATGCGAGCACTGTGTGCAGGCGCTGCATAGCATAGCTGGCATGGTGTATCACATCCGAGCAAGGCGTGCAGCGGGCGGGAGCGCGCGAGCCATGACCGAGAACGGCGCGAAGAGATGCACGCCGATCAGCGCCACAGTGCGTGTGTGCGACATGTGCGGCATCTCCTGCATCCAGCCGGGTGGGCTGATGCGGCACGGATGCGGAAAACATGACGAGAGAGCCGTGAAGGGCACCACGGCGTTCTTCAGGCTCCGCTGTGGAGAGTCTCCACACCACATTATGGTATGCTGCGGCTGGAGGCGACCGAAGGCGAAGCACGGCGTGCAGGCGGGGGTGTCTGAGGGCCCTGGCCTGAGGCTGGCGGGCTTCCTCCTCGAGCGCATGCGGCATGCACCAGAACCACACCCCCTATTACCCGCGCGACAGACGCCGCCTGCCCTGGGGCAGGACCCTGGACGCGACCCGCCTGGATCCAGGCGTGCAGTCCACCCGAGTCGGTCTGGCGCTGATGACGGAGCACTTGTGAGAAGGGACGAGGCGGGCCAAGCAGAGGCGGTGAGACGCATGGCCCCGACTCGACGGCGGAGCGGTTTGTCCTCCACGACCAGGACTCGGCCGTGGTGCGACAGAGGTTGGTGGAGTGTAGCTGCATGCGCATATTAGGTGTTGACTTGTTCGTGGCAGGACGCCAGGCTGAGCGAAGGAAAAGAATAGTGTGAATCGGTCATGGGCTTCCCCGTCGCGGCGTTATCGTCGAGGGCAGGTCAGCGCTGGCAATCCTTGAATGGGGCCTGTATTGCTGTGGAAGGCGTCTCTGATAGCTATCTAGTTTATCGCGCCTCCCGGGAGAGGGCGGTGGCGGCGGACTGGAAGAGTGTGGAAGCGGCATAGTCGGGGTGTGAAGGAAGGGATGCACGCTCCTATGTCGGGTCTTCGGTGAAGCGTGAAGGGAGCTGGTGGAGATGAGAAAGATGTGCGCCTCCCCCCGCTGCTGCCTATGCGTCGGCTAATGACTCGCACTCTCCCCGGTGTACTCGCACGCATTCCGTCCACCCACTCCTCTCTCGACACTCGTCTTTCTGCTGTGGCACCGCGGCCTCGAATTCCACACTCTCGGTATCTCCGTGCCTTCTAGCCCGAGCGCTGCAGCCCGGCCACAGGTGCGGTGTGTGTGTGTGTGTGCGTGAGGGGACCCCCTCCCCAAGAGGCCGACAACAAAGAAGTGTTCCTTCCCCCTCTACACCGGAAAGTTTCCGGAGACAGTGTATTGGCTGTGCTCACCCTCGTCGTGCGCGTCATGCACATCATCAGGGCAATGGCGCAGCGTCGGCATGCGCACTCTAGCAGGGGAAAATGCAGCGCCGTGGCGTGTTGTCTTCCCGCGTGGCAAGCTACCACCCCTGTGAGCATCTAATTATCCTGTCCTGTCTCTCTCAGGGCCACCCGCAGGGCAGCCCTGTCTTCAGAGTTCTTTGAGGGCTGTTGTTGCGGCTGGTGCTGCTCCTCGGCTCGGAGAGGGGCTGCCAGGATCTTCTTCGGCCCGTTTAGTTCCTCTGCTGCCTAGTTCGCCCTGCGCCTCTCAAGCAATGCAAGACGACGCTTGCATTCGCCTGTTGCCGGACCTCGGTGCACCCGACATGTTTGACGGTGGCGGTCTCTGTCGGGGTGGTGACGGGTGAAGTGGTGCGCCTCAACACTCGCTCTGTTCACCTGGCGTATCGTCTACAGAAAGAGAGAAGAGGGGAGGAGAGACTGCACGGAGCCAGAGGGGTATGGGCTGTGCAGCTGCCATGCTGTGCGAGCAGAGGAGAGGGTAGACCCAAGAGGCCATGCAGACAAGGAGGGGGTGGGTTGTTGGATCATGAGAGCGCACACATCGCGGTCCTGTCCCTGGACCCTAAGGAGACGGCATGACGTGTATTCTCGACGGCGGCCACTTGCTCAGTCTGTACAAGGCCCAGCGGCGTGTGAGCGACCCCCAATATCGCTCTTCTTCACCACCCCGCGGAGATTCGGAAACCCAAGAGGGCGAACCGTAGATGATGGGGTGCTGGCCCCCCCTCCCCCCACACACGACATGCTTTTACGGTGAGGCGCGCCAGTCGTCAATCCCTCTATGCTTAGTGGAGGAGAGAACAACAACAGAAAGGTGACACCGCCACACGCGCCCAGGCACGCGTGCACATCACCACCAGTGAAGGTGCACCTTTTCGGCGAGGCGTGCGGGGACAAGCCACCCCGATAAGCAGAGCCAACGGACACAACACGGAACACATAAGGCCGAAGCTGCACCTCGAAGAAGCTGTGCAGGTGCTCATCCTTATCATCCTCAGCATGTACCCCATTTCCCTCCTTCCCGACCTGCCCCACATCCTATCCACTGATGATATGGCTACCTGTTCCAGAGGGTCTTTCTGTTCTAGAAGCTGCGAGTCACAGCTTACATCGTCCGTACACCCACTCCTCCCACTCTCATCCCCCCCTCACACGCACGCACACACGCACGCCGTGCGACGCTGCCGCCTGTATCTTTCTCTTCCTTTTCTTTTGCGCGTCCACCAGCACACAGCAGCACATCCCGGCACGGCTTTCTCCCTTCCCGCCCTTCTCCTTCACTGTCCCTCCTGCTCCCTCGATCTATCTCCCACCGATACCCACCACGTCGTCGTCATGGGTGCCCCCAAACGCCTCGGCAAGTACGAGCTAGGTCGCACACTCGGTACTGGCAACTTCTCCAAGGTCAAGATCGCGCGTGACACGGAGACTGGTAAGGAATGGGCCATCAAGGTGATTGACAAGGAGCAGCTCGTGCGGGAGCGCATGGAGGAGCAGCTGAAGCGCGAGATCGCCGTCATGAAGATGCTACGCCAGCCAAACATTATTGAGCTGCACGAGGTGATGCAGACGAGCCACCACATATACCTGGTGCTAGAGCTCGTAACGGGCGGTGAGCTGTTCGAGAAGATCGCCAGCGCGAAGCGCTTCGATGAGCCGACGGCGCGGTACTACTTCCACCAGCTCATCTGTGGCATCAACTACTGCCACCGCCAGGGCATTGCTCACCGTGACTTGAAGCCAGAGAACCTGCTGCTAGATGCGAACGACACGCTGAAAATTTCCGACTTTGGTCTGAGCAACCTGCAGCGCTCGAGCGTGAGCGGCGGCACAATGCTGCAGACGGTGTGCGGCACGCCAAATTATGTTGCCCCGGAGGTGCTGAAGGAGCAGGGCTACGACGGTCTCAAGGCGGACATCTGGAGCTGCGGTGTGGTGTTGTTTGTCATGATGGCCGGCTACTTACCGTTCGACGACGAGAACGTGAACGCGCTCTTTACGAAGATCGAGCGCGGCGAGTTCCGCATGGCGCGTCACTTTAGCGCCGACGCGCGCGACTTGATTTCACGCATGCTGACGGTCGACCCACAGGAGCGCATCTCCTTAGACGACGTGATCGCGCATCCTTGGTTCTGCGTGGACTGGAACCCGGCGATGCTGACACAGGGCGAGAGTCACTCCTCGCCAGACACGACGCAGATCAGCGATGCAATTCGTAATATGTAAACTAGTGGCACTGGCGCACAGACACGCAAGCGAGATCCCCCCCTCCCCTCGAGCGTGTGGAAGGGTGAGGGAGAGCGGAAACGGGATCGACGCCGTGCTGGCGCATCAAGAGCGCAGAGTTGCACATCACCGCGCAGCGGCACGACGGGCGCGGGTGTTTGCCTCCTTACATGGTTTTGTGTGGTGATGTTCTTATCATGGCCAATCATTTTCCTTTGATGTTTTCGTTTTATTTTATTTTTTTCTGTGTGCTTCCTTTGTTGAGGAATACGTTGACACGGCACGAACGGGACCTGTCTATATACATGTATCCTATACATGTATGCCTCCGCCTCCCCTTCCCCCCTCGCCCCCTTCTGTGTTCACGTAAGTATACATGTATGTCGGTGTGTGTGTGTGCTGCCCGTGTGTGCGTATCAGTCTTTGCGTGTGTCTTGCACAAGACGTTCATGTCCCTCACTGGCGTGCAGGAGGGGGAGGGGGCAGCTCTTTGTGGCAAAGTGGGTCGCCGAGGTGAAGTGCTGCAGAAGGGGGGGGGGAATTTGTGTGTGTGTGCACGAAGCGGAGCGCCAGAAAACAGAAAGGGCGAGGATGAGAGCCGACACGCTGAGGACGACGCGGGAAACGGGTGCCAGGTGGCTGCGCCGCCATCCTGGACGCCTCCGTCACTCTTACCCGCTCGAAAGGGATGTGAATGTCTTTGTGCTTCTTCGGCTCACCTTCTCCGTGTTGTCGCTTGTCCCGTGTAGGGGGATGGTGGTGTAGGGAGGCCAGAGGATATGTGAGCGAGAGCGCGCGCCAAGCTATAGGTTGAAGGGGAGGGGTGGTGGTGCGGATGGTGGACATCGCCTCTCCCAACCAACTTTGATCTCTCTCGCTCTGCGCTTCGAGGTCTGTTGCGCCGCTTACCTGTGTCTGCGTGCGTGCACATCGTTGCTTTCTTTTTATTCTTGGCTCTTGGCGCTGTTCCCTTCGCCGTTTGGCACGATGACTGGCGCTTTGCCCGAGGCTGTGCAGCGGAAGAGAGAGAGTGAGGAGGGAACGGCCCAAGGCGTGTGCCCTCCACCCCCCACGCACGCACACGCACCCGCACACGTACGCCTCATTTTTCTCCCCTCAACGATGAGCAATACGATGAAGGGAGCACGGAGAGAGTGCGCGTTGCACTTCGCGCGTGCGTGTGCGCCCCTGCTCAATCTTTTTCTTTGTTTTCTTTTTTTCTTGGTTACGGCTGGTGTCCCACTCCTCTCTCGCGGTGATGGACAGCGCTAAGTGATGCTTTCTGGCTCGTCTTTCTCTCCGTGTGGCGTGATGTGGACTCGTCGTCCTGTTGTTTGAGTAGCGACTACTGATGCTGATTCGATATGCTCTCCTCTCCCCTCCTCTTCTGTCTCCTGGGTGCTTGCAGGTGCGCCTGGTCTCACTCTCACTTACCCTCTCCGTCGTTGTAAGGTCTTACTTGTGTTTTCTTTGTTTGGTGTCTTGGTGGGCCTCACACCTCGACCACGGCTGGTTCCAACCCTCTCCAACCTTTTTCCTCTCTCCGCGTCTTCCCCACCCCACCCCACCACACCCCATCCCTCTGCCTCTGCCACTCCCCCAATGTACACTTTCCCGCGCTTGTGTCTACTTGGTTTCGCCCTCCACACCGCCTCGTTTTGCCCGCGCGCTGTTTCGCTTCGTTTTTTTTATTTTTCGTGTCGTCTGTGTGCATTTTGGGTGGTGGTGCTGACGTCATTTACCCTTTCCTGCTGTTGTGGAGCTCTTCAGCTGTTGGTCTCCCCCACCTCCCACCTCCCACCTGCCACCTGCCACCTCCAGCAGTCTGGCGCAACCGAAAAGCGGCTAAGCCATCGCGTTTTCGCTCTTATTCTCTCTTCGTCTGTTGTGGTTTCGCTTGATATGCTCTGACCTCTTTTGATGTCTCTCTCCCCCTCTCCCCTCTCTGTGTGTACGTTGACGCACACGGGGCCGATGTGCTTCTCTGCTGTCCTCGCGGTGCTTCCCTCTCTCTCTCTCTTTATATATGTATTCGTTGTCGTGTTCGCTGATGGGGCGAGAATGGCCGTTGTGCAGGCCTTCGCGTGTGCGCGAAGGAAGCGAGCGAGAGCGGCATGCAAGGCGTAGGCGAGGAGGAAGAGGGGGAGGGGGAGTATGACGGGCGAGGTGCACAGCCAGAGGATGACGCCAATGCATGAGAAATCGACGTGAGCAATGGGGGTGTCGTGGCAATGCAAGAAAAACAAAATAGGGTGGACACGTACGAGAAGCGCGAGGGTTGAGCGATGTCAACCGGCTGTGCTGCAATCCTTTACATCTATTTTATGCCTGTATGTGTATGTCGTGTGTGTGTGTGTGTGCGCCTGTATCGCCTATTCCTTGTCTCTGTCTCTGTCTCTGTCTCTGTGTCTGTGTGTGTGTGTGTACCTTCGGGGCCATTATGTTTTTCTGTTGCACTGACGGGCTCTGCGCTTCCGTCTCTTGCCGGTTTCTTTCCATATCCATGAGTCTCTCCAAATACGGACGCCATCCTGAAGCCGTCAACCCCCTCCCCCCAAACCCCGCCAGAGAACCAGATCAAAGCGTATCTCTCTATCTGTGAGGGAAGCAAGCGAGTGTTGCACGCGCACCACATCCACAGGCGTGGCGGTGAGAGAGGGGGATGTGTGTGTGTGTGCGCGCCGGGGGAGGCATGGAGGGAGGGGGAGGATACCGGACTCCGTGGCTTTTCTCGGGGAGTCTGGTGGCTGAACCCCGAGTGCGTTCAACCTGGGTTGGCGGGAAAGCGCGAGTTTTCGAAAGAGGGAGCACACTCACGACTTGAACGGAGCTTGAGGACGCGCTGCTCTTCCCTGTCCTTCCCTGCCGTGCACATGTCCACGAACATGTACTCCCTCCGGGCCCCTCCAGGACTACTGCACCCTCTCAGTGATCCCTGCGACTGCGACTACTTCACGGAGGACAAGTAACAGTGCAGTTTGTGTCTCTCTCTATCGCTGTATGTGGCGAGAGAGGGACACTCGCATGCGAGCGCTTGTGCAGCCCCACCACCGCTGGCGTCTCCCCTCCCCCTCCCCCCTCCCCCCTGTCCAACGCCTGCCTCGTCTTCCGTCTGCGTCTGCGTCACCCTTCCCCGTGCGAGACGCACGCAGGCACACAGACACAGACACGCAGGCGCCCGCCAGAGAAAACGCAAGCAGAAGTCGGCTTCGCGCGCACGTGTGGTCTCTCTCTCTTGATGGCGAGCTGATGCACTTCTGCCGCCGCTGCTGCTGCTGCCCACCGCCTCTAATCTTCCTTCTATCGCAGTATCCCGCCACACCTGGCACTTCGCCCCCCCCCCCCCCCCCACAACTGGGCGCACTGTCTTCCCGTCCCTCTGCGTGCAGGTGCACACTAGCAAAGTCGGAGACCATCCCTTGATTTCTCGTCCTCCAAGAACAGCTGCACAAGGAGTTGATCATCTGAAGAGGAAGTGGCCATGCTGCGCCAATCCGCCCTTTCACCGTCGTCCGGATCGTCGGCGGCCTCTTCGCGTGGATCGTGCACGTACACTGACAGCAGCACACCGCTGCGCTCCGGGGCGTCTACGCTGGAGCCGCTCGCAGCGGGGCTCGCGACAACGCAGCCCAGCGCGCTCGCCACGCCAGTCGTCAATATGCTTTCTGCATCAGTCGTGCCGGAGCCGCATGCCCTTCCCCTCTTGGCGTTATGGAACGCTCGATCACGGGATGAGGAAAGTGTTGCACCAGAACCACCTGTCCGTGCAGACAACGCGCTCACAACGACCGCCACCACCGGCGCTGGCAGCGTGGGCGCGGACGGAGGGGGGGAGCCACCGTGCGTGCCGATCGCCTCCCCCGCTGCCGCGGCCCCAGCTCCTGACGTGGCGAATACGGAGGCTGGCAGCTCATGGCGTTTGCGGACGGCAGACGAGGCCGCGAAGGAGCGATCCGCGTCATCCCTCGCAGACTGCGCTAGCGCACCGGAGTCAAGGCCCCCAGAGTGGCTGCCGGCGCAGCAGCGCTCTCAGCGGCGACGACAGCACTCACAGCAGCCGCTGCCTACAGCACTGCCGCTTCTTTCGATACCCGTTCCCACTCCGCACGCATATCCGCAGTCGCACCAGTCTGCCCGGCTCAGCAGGCGCGCCACTGGCTCCTCTGAGCTGCCACTGTCATCTCACGCTGCTGCTTCGCCGCCACAGCCCTCATCACCGCTCATGGTTTCCTCAGTGGGCAGCTTACCCACCGATGGACGTCGGCCAACGCTGCATCGGCGGCGCCCGTCGCAGGCGTCCGGTGACGACATCACCGCAACTTCTATGTCAACCGCGTCCTGTCGCGTGACGTCTGGAGCGGCTTCACAGTCGGAGGTGGTCCTTGCCACGTCGCCCTCGCTTAGCAGAGCGCGAGTGGCGTCAGCGTCTGCCGGCTCTCCTCACTGCTACACCGAGCTCGGCGGTGGTGGTGACCCGCGCCTCGACACGTGGCAGATCGACGAGGAGGTGGCGCAGCTCGCCCGCTCGCTACGCTCCGAAATCGCTGGTCAGCCCTTCGTGCTGACGCCGCCGTTTGGGGCCTCGCCGACTGCCCCCGCTGCAGCAGCCAGTCGCCAATCCTCGTCCTACTCCGACTTTTCAACGGGCAGCAAGGGCGGCGGAGGCGGCAGCGGCCAGCGCCGCATGAGGCGAAGCCCCAATCATGCCGCCCCCATGGCTGCCGCCACCACTACCGGGTCCGGGGAGGCCCTGACGGCGATGACTAGCACAGCGACAGGGGCGATCGGGCGCGGACCTCTCTCCCTTTTGGACTCCTCCACTTCGTCCGCGACAACCTCGATGCATCTGTGCGGTGCTGCCCGGAGCCTCACCACGCCCCAACACCACCCGTCAAAGACGCGGCAGTTATCGCTGTCCACCTCGCAGCGGAGCCCGCCGTCGGCACAGGGCTGCCGCGCGAGGCAGCAGTGCTTCCCATCCGTGCAACCGCACCACGGAGTAGGTGGTGACCTCGTTGCTAGGGACGACGATGGTGCTCATAAAGACCGTGTTGACTCCGCCGCCGCCATGCCGCACAGCTCAGATCCTGGAAGGCAGACCCCGGCGATGTGCCCCGATGCTCGTCCTCTTGGGGTGCCACCAACGTCATCGTCACACTCCTCCACTGTGAGTGACGCCGTAACTCTGCGTGCCGCGAGGGGTTCATGGGTAGCAGCGGAGGCAGCGACGCATACGGCTGATGCTGAGCACAATCAGCGTCATTCTCGCGTTGCAGGTGACACAGCTGCGCCGGGCCCGTGCGAAGGTTTCGACGTTGGGCTCAGCGACGTAGCTGAGCTGCGGCGCCGTCTCCTCACGGAGGACTTCTTCTCGAGCCCCTGCCGAAAACTGCGTCGCGATGGCCGGTTCCCGTGGCAGCTGACGACCAGCGTCCTACTCTGCATCCTGCTGCTGGCGCACGTGACCTGGTATCAGCTTCCGCTGGCCTGCGCAAACGAAGCGATGCGGATGGCGATTACGAAGCACTTCATGGGCGACGACGCTTACTTCAGCAAGGACCAGGGCGACATTGTTTCGGCGCCGACGGAGTGGATGGAGAACCTCTACGCGTCCATCGAGCGCTACGTGCAGGTGTACTACAACTTGACGAACACGTCCTCCAGTGAAATGAAATACCGCTACAACAGCGCCAACCCGACGAGTCTGTGTGAGACAGGTATCGAGCGCATGAGTAGCGTAGTCGATGACGGCGGAGGTACCAGCATGGCGAGGGGGCAATGGTGGTGGTGGCGGCGTGGTTCGGCGGACTGGAGGCCGCCGTTGCTGTGGGATGCGCGGGCAGGGGCATCACCCAGTCCGTTCAGTGACTCCGCCTCGGCTGCTAGGCGCTGCGCCCAGTCGGCCACAGCAGCCGCCGCTTCTGCGTTGGGAAACTTGGAGGAGTTGCCGCCACCGTACATCCCCGTCTCGGTCATCGCGCCCGTTCTAATGCGGGTGGAGGTGGATGTGTACTCCCGCCGGGAGGGGGCCCAGCACAAGCGAGTGAAGCGGCCTCCGCTGGAGACCGCCGCGCCGGTTCGCTGGCTGAACGGCGAGACTGCAGGCGAAAACCTTGGTAGCCATGCCCGTGGCAGCGTCGAGGAGGCAGTGGCGGACGCCGAGAACCTCGAGCACCGGTGGCTGACGTTCTCTGTCGACGCTGACCACCCGCTTGGCCCATTCGCCAGGCACAGGGAGGCGGTGCGACTACTCCGTCGGGCACGAAGGCAGGAACGGCACCGCGCCACCGAGCGCACAAAGGGCGGCACCGCCGGCCCACCCACTGAGCTCGAGGGCGCGTCCGCTAATGATGCGGGTGCACCCCCCGGCAGTGCCGCGGGCGGTTCTTTCACGGAGGTGGACGCTGCCCTATCCGTGGTATGCATGCCCCGGTACGATGATCTATCGGGCCGCTATTACCGTCCCTGTGCGTTGACGCAGACGACCACGATCATCGGTGGCGAGGCGGCCGCTGCGGCTGGGATGCCGACGCACATCGTGCCAGAGTTTTCCCTCATGGACAACGTGCGTCGCATTCAGTTGGAGGTGGCGCTGAGGCACGAGACATACGAGGTGGACAACCTTGTCAGCGCTGCTGCCGCAGCGGCCAGTGGGGGTGGCTCTGATACGAAAAAGGGGGCCGGCGGTGCCAACGCGCTCAGCGCAGGCAATCTCGAAATCCGAAGCGCCTTCTCCTCGATGGGATGGCTGAAGTCGACCTTTGCTGCTCGGGCGTCGGCTGTCTTCGAGTGGCACGTCGTGAAGGACATCACGGTGCACCCAGGGGGCCTCGTAGAGACGCAGCTGCATGTGAACACGCGCGTGTGGCCGCTGGGGCTCTTACGCAACTTCTGGACGCCGCATCTCATGGCAATGCTACTGGGCGCGCTGGCCCTGCTCAAGATTGTGCTAGAGCTGCGCGCGCTGCAGCGCATCGCTCAGTATAAGCGTCGACTGGGTCGAGAGCGCGCGGCGTTCCTCTCACGACAGCTGCAGCAAGCTCCACCGCACGCGCCTGTCGGGGGCGGCTCCGAGCACGGCGCATCAAAGGTACGGCCGCTCGCGGCCCATACCGCCTCGCTGCAGCCTGCTATTCTCAACAGGAATACGACCGTGTACGAGTGGGGGATGCCTGTTCGTCTGCCGTTCGGCCGTTCAAGTCGTCGAGCCCACAGCGGTCGAATCGAGGGGTACGCGAGGGCGACTGACAGAGCGGCCGCACCTGCGTCGGCCAGCATCTGCCCATCAGAGGTGACGCCATCGAATTACGGGACCATGGAGAGCCGCCATGACGGCGACGATCACGCTGGGAGACCAAGCAGCCACTCGGAGACGGTGCTGCAGCCGTCGGTGGTGTTAGACACCTCATTCAGCATCATTGCTTCACAGGATCAAGGCAGCTACTCGCGCAGTCGTTGTGCTCCACAAGAGGGTGCGGGAGACGCCTCTGTGCTCCCTAGCTGGCCTTGCGAGAGTGCAGCATCGTTCTTTCCTCTGCGCGACGGTGCCGAGAGTCACCAGCACGGCGTCGACTCGAGCGTTGGCCCTGACACTTGGATCCCTGGCGCCCTGCGGCGGTTCCTTCGGGGGCGTCCGGCTCAACTGCTCGACACACCGGCGTCGTTGCAGCGCGGCCCCTTTCCGAGCACGCCAGTCCCATGCAAATCGCGGCACTACCCGAGATCCGACAAGGGTGGTGACAGAAGAGCCGGCGGCGCGCCCGTGTCGGCTGTCGCCTCCCACGCATCGTTCCTATCCCCTCTCCACGCACCCTTGACCCCGCAGCTGGCAGAGCGCATCGCAGAGCGCAGCTACGTGGACGTGCGCGCCACGTGGCGACATCACCTCCAACAGTCCATGGGAGCCGGCTGGCACTGGGTCGCCATCATTGCAGCCGCCTTCACGCTGAGCTACAGTGTGCTGCTGCTGGCTCCGATGCTGCCGTTCATTGAGGTGGCGCAGACGAGCGCCTACGACGCGTGGACAAGTGTACTACTCGGCGTCGCCGCGCTCATGTCGTGCGTGCTGCTGCTGAGCTACCTCCGCTTCTTCCCAACCTTCTACTTTCCTATCATGGCCTCCATCCACGTGGTGCCGAAGCTGTTCCTGTTCGGCGTGTGCGTGTCGCCGCTTTTTCTGGGCTTCGCCTTTTTCTACGTGATCGCCTTCGGGGCGCACTCAAACGGACACTTCAGCACCCTCCGCAGTGCCAGCATGGGCTTGTACTTCACCACCTATGGTGACTCGCTGCTTGCCACCCGGGACGTGGTCGCAGACACGCCGTATGCCGTGACCGCCTTCTTCGCCAGCGTCCTCGTCGTATCGTTCGTCCTCATGTTCATGATGATCATGCTGAACATGGCGATGGCCATCACGCAACACGAGTGGCTGCGGCTGAGGCGGCGCTTCGGCGCAGCACTGAGCACCTCCAGCCTGCTGTTTGCCGTGCGAAGCAGAGAGGAGGCGCGGAGGGGGGCCATCGAGGCGGTCCGCTCCAACCTAGAGGTGCTGTGGCTCATGCTGGGCGAAGACGAAGAGGAAGAGCGACAGAAAACGGCAGCCGCAGAGGCAGCAGCTGCCGCGCCCTCTACGCCCAGCACGCACAGCATCAGCAGCGCTGACAGCAGCAGTGGCGCGGACGCAGCACGGTTGTCTCAGTCGGCCATGTCGCCCGATCCGTCGCGCACCACAACTATACGTGAATCAGACGAGGACGGCGCGGCGGGCGGGGAGGGTGCTGGCGGAGGGGATGACCAGAAACGGCGGCTGCGGGATCGTCGGCGGTACCGCGAGCAGCGACATGCGCGTCAGGTGCGCGAGGCGGATGATGCTCACTCCGCGGGCAGGCCCTCTCATGCCGGCAGTCGTGACCGTACCGAAACGTTCACCGTCGACTCCTCGTACGAGGTCTCCGCCGCCTCCACCGCAGCACTGGATCAGCGGTGACGCTCTCCTCCCTTCCTCCCTTCCCTCCCCCCATCACCGCGATGCGTGCGTGCGTGCTCGATGACGCCGTCGTGCGGACGTCTTGCGATTTGCTCTCGTGTTGCCAACCCGCTTCTCTGTCTTCTTTTCGGTCTGTCATCATCGCCGATCTCCTCCCCACGTCTGGGGGTGGTGGTGGTGGCACTGGGCCCTGACACGACGGTGAGGCGTCTCCCCCCCTCCCTTCGCCGTTGTGTGTGTGTGTGGGGGGGGATGAGGGCACCGAGGGTATAAGCTTAGCGGACCGGATGAAGAGCGTGCGAGGCAGGAGGACGCCCAGACACGCCCGTGCATAATGGCACGTGCGTCCGTGGCGCGGTCTCGCTCCTCTCCTTATTCTGACGTTCCGCCACAGACCACAGATGGATGGATGTAGAGGCCAGCACCGTTCGCCGCTTGCTCATCTTCCCCTTCTCTGTCCTCCCCGGCCTCTGCCACCGCCCTCTCCACCACGACTCTCTCGCTTTACACTTCTACTGGCTGCATTTGGCCCCACTCTCGTCGGCCATCGGCGCACTCGGGCCCCGGCAGGCCAACACGCGCGCACCCGCCACAGTCGCTCATTCCCTGCGTGTAGCTGCTGGCTGACCTCCATGGATGAATACGCGTGCACTTCATGTGGCACACCGGCGTGCCTGGTGCTCTCTGTCAGTCCCGCGCTGCCCTCGTCTAGCACCGTCCTTGCGGACACGGCCCAAACCCCGCCACAAGAAGGCGGCTTGCTTGGCGCGCTGCCACCTCTGGTGCAATTTTGCGTAGTCTGCGGGCACGAGTTGGCGCACCGCAGCCAAGTACCGCCTCACAAGAAGTCCGCTGGCTCAGCCGCAGTAGCGCAGGCAATGCAAAGGCGCGTGACGGCCTCGAACTCTTCATCGGAGCCTGTGGCGGTGCCGACTGCCGTGGTCTCAGTGGCTACCATGCACGCTGCTGTAGTGGCCCTCGCCCGCCAGCACCAGGCAGAGACGACGACGCTGCAGCAGGAGGTGAATCAACTGAAAGCTGTGCTGGCTGCAGCGCTGGAGCTCCATCCTTCGCTTCCAGAGCCCGAGAGGGCACCCGCGAAAGCCATTGCCTCTGCACCTCACTCGAGGGATGCGCCCTGTCTTGACTCTGATTGTGGCTGCGGTTCACATCGCGACCGTAGTGGCAGCTGCTTCAGCAGTGGCCACTCACGCACTCGATCTCCGTCGATTGTTCTACCGGCTTCTTGCGCAGCCAGGCCAGGGGTGTCTCCAGGCGAAGCAGCAGGTGCTCTTGCTGCGACGGCAGGCAACGCATCGATACCGCTGCAGCAGCTTGCACCTCCCCGTTGCTCGCGCACGCTGCCGCGTCATTCGTGCAGCTACGACAGCGATGTTGCAGTGTCTGAGTGGGCCGCTAGTGCTGATGCCGTCACCCCCCCGCAACTTGAGGCGCGGCTGAACTCAGGCTGTCGCGCATCTCCGCTGGATGGTGAGAGAGCGCGCCCGTCTGCGCCCCTCAGGCAGCAGGTGCCCTTCCCTGTTGCTGCGCTTCGACGGTCGAGCGAAGATAGCGAGCTTGACTGTCGTCAGCCTCAGCAGGACGAGTACGCGCGTCTGCGAGAGGCACTGCTGCAGCAGCTGTGAAAAGGGCGGGGGGAGGGACGCCACACTGCCGACTAATCGGCAGCTGTGCACGACCGCGGTAGGCGGGTGGTGGTGACGGTGAAGGTGGAGGTGGAGGGGGAGGGGGAGGGGCCGTGAGGAGTGTCGCGGACCATCTCGCGTCTCTGCAGGTGGGAGCACGTCTCCATGTGTGTCGCCTACCTTCCCCCCTTACTCTCTCGCGGCACCACCTCGTTTCTCTGTCCTTGTGTTTAGACGTTAGACCTTTACACTTCTTGGCAGTGCAGGCCCGCGGCTGTGGATGCTCTGCGAGCGGAAGAGCCAGTGCCGCGGTCAGCCCTTTTTCATGCCTATTGCCCCCCTTCTGCAAGTCGTGCTGTGTGTTAGATGGATGCTGCTCGCCTTTGATATTCAAGTATGCGTCGGCGTCTACAGCGCCGCCACTTCTTCGTCAAGTGCGCGGTGTACACATGCGGGGAGTTATTCGTGAAGCAACGAGGCCTGTGCGCGCACTCTTTTGCTGTCCCTGCGTGAGCTGATCACACATGGGTACACGAAACACCACACACCCACACGCTCATCGCACTTTGTCTACTCATCACCCGGTGCCGCCCCGCGCTCATCCCTCCACTCCACTTCCATCACTCCAACGCCCTTCTCTTCCGTCCGGCTTTCACGCCTCCCCATGAACGCATACACGCGCGCCGACTCTTCTGCATGTCTCCTGTATGAAGAAGAGCACGTCCATCTAGCGAGAGTGGTCGTGGCAAGGTCTTGACACTTCGCTCTCTCTTCTTCTCTCCCTCGCCTGATCTTGCTGCACGCTCCATTGAGGACCACGGCGCGGGGCTTTGCCCTGCTGCAGTCCTCGCCCCACCCACCCGGCTGATGCACGCAGGGTGACGCAGCCACTTGTCTGTGCGTGCACCGGTGTGTCCTCCACGCGCGTTCGAGGATACCCTCCCCCAGCGCTCCTCTGTTGGGAGGCCTCATCATATCTGCTGCAGCGCACAGGTATCGCCGTGGTCGTATCGTTACCAATCTTCGCCGCCGTCGTTGCCCCTCCCGCTCTATCAGTCACCCGACATCCCCGCCGCCCCCTCCTCTGCCTTCGCTGCGCTGCCGTCATCCAGCCAGCGCGGTAGCGAAGTGGGACGCGGTAAGAGGAGCGCATCGGCGACCACATCTCTCTTCTCTTTTCCTGAGTGGAGCGCGTGTGCAGGCGCGCACCTCAACCGCTGAGCGAGGCAGCGGCCAGCGCTGCCGTCTTTGCCGGCGCGGCGCTCACACGCACAGAGACACACTTAGCGGCACAGCGGGTTGCCCCACGCTTGTCGGCATGAAGGGTGCCAGTCTACGCCGCCAGCAGCGACACAGCCACCAGCCAAGCGCCTCGCAGGGCAGCGACGCGCCGGTGTCGCTGGTGTTCCGCACCCACGGCGACAGCCTCTCGAAGGCTGCGTTTCTCTTCTGCCCGAAGAACTTTAACTTGGCCAACCCCGTCACCGCAACAGGCTCGGCAGCGGCGGCGGTGCCGTCGACCTCGTTGTCCGCTTCTCTATCGTCCGCCGGTGTTCTGCCTGCCCAGTCGGCGCGGCATGGCGTCACCGCGTCGCCACAGTCGGCAAGCCCGCATGATGGAAAACGCTTCACCAGTGCAGTGTCCTCCAGTGCCGCCGCCGAGAGCGTGCAGACTCTCGTCGAGGCCATCGTGGAGCTGCGCCCCTCCTTCTCCCAATCTTTTCACCACGGCCACGGCGCCTGTGGCGGTGGGATGGGAAGCAGCCACAATCTCTCTAGCCTGACCCCCGGCAGCCCGCTCACGAGCGGTACCGGCGACGGGACGGCCGGCTTCCTCGGCCTCTCCGCACAGGCGCCGAGCAGCTCCTCGGTCGGGGTCGGCTCCTATGTTGACCTGATGGGGCTGTCCCCTTTTGTTTTTCCCCTCTCTGGCGCCAGCTTCGCCGGTGCGAGCGGCGGGGATGGCGGCAGCATAACGCTCGCGCCGTCTGCAGGATGCAGTCGCAACGGCGAGTCGTCGCACACCACCACCCCGTCGCCCTGGCAGGGTGGTGCTGCCGGCATCAATGCAGGCATGCTGGGCAGCTCCAGCTTAACGAGCATCTCATCACCGATCGGCGTGCCGAACACGACTGCTGGCGCTTGCAGCGGAGCCGCGGGTGGGGCTGGCGTCGCGTCTGGCAGTGGCGCGGCCGGGGCCGGTGGGTCGTGCTTCCTCATGCACCCCTCTGGTGGCTGGATATGCCGCGCGATGGCGTTTAACGAGAAAGAGGTGAGCCACGCGAATGGTGCCATCAGCGTCAACCAGTCCCTCACGTCCAAGTGCGCGCTCATCAACGAGGTCGCCAAGGGCAAGATCATGGCACGGATCCTGAGCTCGTACGAGTATGTGCAGGAGCGCTACGGACTGTCACACGTGGAGGTGACCGTGGACAACCAGTACCTTGGCCGCTCCGACATGTTTCTCATATCGGAAGCGCTGCGAGAGCGTATCCTGTACGAGGGCGAGGAGATGCACCTCTGCGGTTTCCGCATTCGCGTGCGCGAGATGCTGCAGGCGGTGGTGAGCGCGCCGAACACGGCGCCAAGCAGCGCCGCCACCTCCCTTGCGCCTCCCGCGTTCTCCGCCTCCTTGCCGGGCGTGAGTGCGTCATCGGCAACCACGACACCTGCTGGCGTAGCCTCTTCCGGTGGCACTACCGGCACTGCAGCTTCTGGCATTGGCGCTCCGGGGATCGCTGCAGCATCAGCGGCGGGCGCCATCGCGCACATCCGCGTCGGCAACGGCATTGTACTGCCCACCACCCGTATCAACTTCCAGTCCCTGTCGCCGGTTCACTACGTCCTCCTCGAGCTGTCGCGTGAGATGTGGGAGACGACGATGGACGGCCGCATAGCACTCACCTTGGCCATCCGAAAGTTCCTCAGTGAGCTGCTGCTGAAGCAGCTGCCGAAGCACAAGGCCTCCCCGCTAATCTGCGTTGTCTTCACAGGACGACTGCGCAAGGAGTTCCAGTTTAGCCGACACAGCGACGTCTTTCACCTGCTGGAGTTGCCGCGAGATCTGCGCAGCAACGTCGACATCGTGGAAGAGATCCGCATGCACTGCGAGGCGCTTGTGGATCGTGTGCTGCGGGAGGTGCAGGACTCCGCTTGGCGGCAGCTAGAGGCTGAGGTACGGGCGTACCGGGAGGCCGCCGCGGCGTCCCACTCGCGCGCTGGCGGGGCCAAGGGTGCGGGGTGCAGGCTAGCAAACGACGGCGATGACCTGGACACCGACCCGCACTTGCTTCGAGAGAGGGAGGGGAGCATTGCCGCTGCTACGACCAGCGCCACCAGCCAGTTTCCGCCGGCGAGCGAGACTCTGAAGCGGGGCCGCGCCAGTGCAGCCTTTTCCGCCGCCACTGCTGCCGCTGACGCCACCTTTGACGCCTACGTGCGATCGCGCCAGCAGTACATCGAGAGCATCACGGCGAAGCGCCTGTTTGTGCACGCGAAGCAGTCGAACACGCTCGAGGCACTCAGCATCCTACTGGAGCGGTGCACTCATGACTACATTGACCGTAACCTCACGCTCTGCGGGCATGCCGTGACCGTGGTGTCGGCCGGAAAGGGTTTCTACCAAGTCACGAACAATCTGGTGCAGGTTGTGTGCGCTCGGCTGCACGACACAGGGCTGGAGAAGGTTCACGTCGTCTGCGTCGGCCGCCCTCCGCTGCACGTGACGCCGCTGCTCGAGTACACGTCCGACGACGACACGCTGCGGTCGCAGTACCATCTGCACGGCTGTGCGCTGTCGGGTGCCAGCGTCGGCGCGCGGGGCATGGGTGGTGGTGGCGCGCCGACGCCATCATTACGCTCAGGGGAGGCGGAGCGCTACTACGAGACGCCGGAGTGGATGTTCGTCTTCTTCTTCCACGCTTCTCTTCAATACAAAAGCGGCGGCGAGGCGGTCTTCGAGCTGCTGCCGAAGGAGTGCTGGCTGCGGGAGCACTCGGTGATGGCGGCGCTCAAGACGCTGTGGCCGACGCCGCCAGAATCGCAGCAACAAGTGCGGCAGCAGCAGTCCCGGGTGTACTCGGCGTCAACGCTATTGTCTGGTGGTGGGGAGGGTGGCAGTGCCTCCGCCAGGGCGGTGGCGACGAGCGGCATGAACAGGAGGGGCGGGGTCACTGCGGCGGCGGCGATGATGGGCTCGTGTGGAAGCCCCGGTGTCGCCGCTGGAGAGCTGTCCCTTCCGGGCGGAAATCCACCTCTGCTCATTCCCGGGCTGGGGCTGCGCTCTTACCCCGTGCCCGAGGTGACGCTCCCGGTGCATCCTCACTCTTCCCATCTACTGGTGTACGCCGATGGCTGGGGCGCCGGCACACCGGAGTCACAGCACGTTGTCCTACCTGCTGGGGTGGCAGCTGGCCTTACCGTCGCTGCAGGCGGCATTGGGGGTGGGCCTTCTCAGCCTCCTGTCCCCTTGCACTTGCCGCCTTTTATCGCCGAACCTTTCAGCGCCTCGTGGACCGGCAGCATGGTTGCCGAGCATGCTCCGTCACCGACGTCGCCGAGCCAGCCGGCCACTGCTGCTCCGGCGCCGACGTTGTCCAAGGGCAGCAGCCCTCTGTTGGTGCGCACCACGACCACCAGCAGCAGCTTCTTCGCCTCCCCGACGGCCCCGTCGCAGGGGTCCATGCCACGCTGGATGACGGGGAGCGGCACACTGGCGGCGCAAGTCATGGCTTGGCAACAGGCGCAGCTGCAGCAGGGACTGCAGCCGACGCTCTCCTCCTACGCACTCCCACACAGCTCAGCTGGAAGTGCGCTGCTGCCGCACGCGCGATATGCGCAGCCTATCCAAGCACTCAACAGCATGCCATTTATCGCGGCGGGGGCGCACGGCGGCGGCATCTGGGGTATCGAAGTCACCCCTACATCGGCGGTAACGTGGAGCTCTGCTCCGCCGCGGCGCTCCCGCATTGGGGTTGCCGGGGCATCAGGTGCGGCATATCACCACCTTGCTGCACCCAATGGAAACGGGGGCCATCACACGACGATGGTGGCGGTGGCGGGCTCTGCGTTCGGCGGCGGCCAAGTTCGCCACCCCAACAGCCTGCCTTCCTACTACGCCACCAGAGGTAAGCCAGCCCTGCACATCAGCCGCTCCTTCGACTACAAGACGACCGCGAACCTCGAGCACCATTCCTTTGGCGGCCCCGAGCACTCCTTGCGCAGCGTCGGCTCATCTCTGCTGGGGCTGTATGCTAACGCACCGCGCCTGCAAGCCCGCTCACTGCTGTGGCTCGACTGCAGCACCTCCAAGTCAAGCACAACCTCTATCGTCACCTCCGTGGCAGCCGCCACCACCGCCGCAGGCACAGACCTCGGTGTCAGTTCCAGCAGTGCCGGCGGTGGGCTGCGGCCTGTGCAGCTGCGGCTTGAGGATGGCCACATATACCGCGATGTCATGAGCGTGGCCGCCTCGTTCGCCTTCTGCGCCTGGTACTGCCTCCACGCGTCAAAGCCGCATCAGGACTGCGGAGTCGGCTCGACGGCTGTGGCGGGCACCGGCGCGACGAACGCGCCCGTATCACACGCCATGGTTGCACGCCAGGGAGGCAGTGGTACCGCCGCCGCCGCTGCAATGGCTGTTGCTGGCTGCTCCTCGCCGTTTATGGCGGCATCCATGAGACGGAGGCTTCTTCAGCGCGATGGGCAGCCGAGCGCTCTAGCGGAAGGCACCGCCGGTGCAGCTGCTGAGTGTAGCTACGGCGATGCTTCTCTGCAGCTTTCGGTGAAGCGCTGGCATAAGGCCCCGAGCGCCATGCGCAACGACGCCGTCTTCTGCGGCCGCAACGTAGTGGACAGCGACTTGCGGAACGGGTATCTGATCCTGGAGATTACCATCAATGCGGCGGTGCTGCCGCAGTCGTTCTGGTCGCCTCGGCTGCTTCTAGACGACAACTGCTGGGCCCACCTAATGAGCTGCTTCACTGGCCGCGATGACCGCCTCACGCTGGATGATGAGCTCGGGTTTGTCCCCGAGGACAGCACAGATGACGACGCCCTCACTATTGATGGCAGCAGCACTGACGGACAGTCGTCGCTACTGAACGGCAACGGCGGCCGAAGATGGCGTGAGGAGGATGGTGGAGGCAACGTCACGTCATCGGCAGCCGCGGCAGGGGGCAGAGAGATGGGCGGTGGCACCCGAGGCGTCCCTGACAGCGGTGGCGCTGGTGATGACTACCACTTCCAGTCCGACCTCCGCCCTGCCGAGGTGTTCTGTCGCTCCCACAGCGGCATCACCCCCGATGGACGGACGCTCATCATCCCCACGCACAGCAACGGCGTGTACTTCCAGTCCTCCGAGGAGATCCTCCTGCGCTTCAGTCCGCAACTGTTTGTGTCGATCCTGGGCGAGGGCGATGAGGCGGGACTGGAGCAGGTTGGTCCCACGACGTCGACTGTGCCGGACCACCACGACACAGCTGCCGCGGATGATGAGGCGGCAGAGAGACAGTCAACAGTGAGCTGTGTCTCGCGTCAGGCGTCGCACAACGACGAAGGAGAGGCGCTCTCAGGCGGTGCCGCTGTTGAGCCGGCGGGACGGCCAGATGTCTTCGAGGGCCTGGCGACGAAAGAGGAGGGGAGCTGCCCTTCACCAACTAGCAGCAGCGCCGCTGCAGCAACCACCGCCGGTGCCACGGATGGTGTAGGTGAGGAAGGGCAAGTTCCGGTACCTCCGCACCCACCCGATGCAGACGTGATGCAGAGCATAGTCGAAGGCGGCTGCAGAAACAGCGCTGACAGTGTGGCGAGATCGCATGCCAAGGCGGCGAAAGACATAACCACGGCTGCGCCGCCGTCGTCGAACTCCGCTTCTGCGTCGGGCAGCGTGAACATCGTCACCGGAGCGATGGCGCCAGCGACGGATGTGCCGTCGCTGCGGACCGCGGCGCCGGCGGCTGAGGACGCGATGGCGTCAACTGAGTTGCTTCCTACACCAAAAGACGGCACCGCTCGCTCTACAAAGTCCGCAACACCGAGATCCCGACCTCGGCCCCTGCGCCTGCGAGGAACAGCGACAGTCACCAACTCCCCAGCGCTAGCCGTAGGGGCGCCGCCTCCACTGCCCTTTCGCACGCACGCGCTGCCCTTGACAGGGGCCAGCCGGCAGGGAAGCAGCAGCATCGCTGGACCGCCGTCGTCGTCGCCGACCCCGACAACCGCGACGCATCCGGCCGGGCAGCACCCCGCGTACGGCACGTTTCACCACGACGAGGTGCCGCTGATGCCTGGCACAACAGTGACCGTGGGTTTTGTGCAGCTGCGCAACAGTCTCCTCTTCGCGATCAAGCCCATCAACCCCCTTCGGCACGGTTCTGAGGAGGAGCATCGCGAAGATCTGACGGCGCTGTCGCAATCGGCCGAGAGCGTGAGTACCGCAACGGTACTGCGCCGCCGCTGGCAGTGGAAGCACCCTGATATTGCCTCCGAGCCGCAGCACCTGGCGAGCTGGACGCGTCTGTGCACGTGTCGGCTGTTGCCCTTGTACGGTAGTAAGCCGGCCTACCCGCGTGAGAGCTTCTACACGGTGTCGCCCCACCAGTACACAGTGACGAGTCACGGCGGCAGTCACGCCGACCCGGCGGAGGACAAGCGACGGCTGCTGGAGTTTGTGCTGCAGCGCCTCCAGCAGCAGTATCAGATAGTCGTCGACAGCCCCGGCCTCGCCGCTGGCTCGCAGTGGCCGCGCGCCGACCCGTCGCCGAACGCGCGGCTGGAGATGTCGCTCGGGCACCAGACGCATACGCTCAAGGTGGGCGAGACGGCGAAGACGATCTCGGTGACGCGCATGCTGCACCGAGGCATGTATAGCAACGGGCAGGTGACGCACATGCTGAGGTACCGCTACCTGCTGTGGAACTACCTGGCAGACGAGTTCACCACGCGTGAGGTGCACATGGAGGCTCAGGTGGGCGAGCGCAGCGCTTTCCGGTGGGAGTCGCTAGATGGTTGGCTGCAGGAGCGGCCGAAGGCGTTCATCCCACGCGGGCCGGACCTCTGGCTGCGCTCACACGAGGTGGCCGTCGCGCTGCTTCCCGAGGATGCGGCCCACCCTCCGTCGTACGAGGAGTTCTGCCGCTTTATCACCTACAGGTTCTCCGTGCACCTGTCGGCGTACGGCAAGGTGGCGTGGAGGCCGCGCGAGAGCGGTGTGTCGCTCGACATCTCGGAGCGGATGCCCCTAATTTTTCCCGCAACACCGCCGTTGATGGAGGTGGCGCTCGTGCACGACAACCCGCTTACCCTCGACACACGCAACGTTGTCGACCGCGTCACCGGCCGCACCGTCGGCTTCGAGGTCCCCGTGCAGGAGCGGCTCACGATCGTCGACATCAGCCTGCCACAGGAGTACGACAGCCACTGTTGCTACTTCCTGAAGGTGTCTTGGGTGGCGTGCGCCGCCTGGATCATCGTCGACTGGATGGGCTCCTTCATCGCGAACGCCGCCCGCTTTCACTTCCACGCCGTCCCTGTGGGCTGCTACTACAACAGCCCCAAGGCGGAGCCCCTGACCGCGCACTATGACGTCGAGGCGGCGTCGCCGGATGAGGAGCCGGCGCTGCGTCGCGCGCTGGTGGAGCTACTCATGACGCCAGCCTACCACTACTACCCGGACACGCCGGTGCTGACGCGCAACTGCCGCCTCGTGCACTTTAGCGGCCTGTGCTGCGTCATTGTGCCCCCGAGCGCGACAACGGTGGCGCAGTGGTATCAGAACGCGTTTGTACGGCAAGGCTCTGTGGAGCAGCTGGAGCTGCTGGCCCAGTTCAAGGAGGCGGTGGCCAAGGCGCGGCTGCGTGTAGCGGACGTAGCCGCTGGCCCCGCCTCTGCCGCGGGTGTGCCCCACCCGGCAACGGAGGAAGTGTGAGCTGCTCGTAGTGATTTCCGTGTGCCGTACTGCGTTGCTGCCGCGGCGGTGCTTGCGGCTCTCCCACTCGTAGCGTTGTTGCTGATATTCGAAATGGTGGCGTCTAGATGTTGTTGGTTGACGATGAGGCACGACAGTTGCGGGTAAGGAGGGAGCGTGTGCGTGTGTGTGGTTCGGACGGTGATGGGCATCCTGCTGATGAGCGGCTGGCTTGTATGCCGTAGATGGAAGAGGCCTGCACATGCAGGCCTGAGGCCAAAGGCGGGAGTGGGGATCACCTATGGGGACGCACGCAGTCGTTGTGTGTGGGGTGTATGTATGCATGTGTGCGTGCGCCCCCCCCCTCCCCTCTCCCCGTTTCTTGTCACGCGTCTCGCTCTCCCTCCCCGGCGCCACATCTTCACTGTCGTTCTTGTCCCCCCCTCCCCCTCCCCCGTTTCTCTCCTCCTCTGCACTGTGCTGTGACATCAGCTTCCATACGCACGCCTCTTCTCCCTCCCTGTCTCTGTCTCCGTGCGCCTGAGCTGCACACCGAGCTCTCGGGACGCCTCCCTCCCCCTCCGCTCTTCTCTTCCTTCTCGGCCTCTGCATCTCTGCTAGCAATTATGTCCGTCGCCAACGCTGCGTACCTCCCGCTCATCGGCAGCTGCTTGACAGCAGGAGAGCAGACGGCGCTGCAGTGCTCGCTCCCGCTCCTCTCGCAGCGCTACCGCGGTACAGCGATGCAGCTGTGGGGTAAGGTCACCGGGATCAAGGCAAATTACTGGATCGCGCAGGCATTCCCGAACGGCGAGTTCGCGCCGGCTGTCAGCTTCTACAGCATCGATGGTGGAAGCACGTGGACGATGCTCTCGGAGCTGACGGAGGAGCAAGTGGCCCTGTGCGAGTCCCTCCGCGGTCCCTACCAAGGGGTGCCCAGCTACGAATATATGATGCGTCAAGATCTTCCGGCCGAGACGGACGAGGCTGCCGTGACAATGCCGTCGCCGGACGAGATTCTGAAGAAGGCCGAGGACGACATCGCTGCCGCCCGCGCTGCCAGCGACGCCGACGAATCCGAAAGCGAGGATGAGGAGCAGGATGACGAGGAAGAGGAAGATGAGGAGGACGCCGGTGCCGTGCCGGCGCCGCGCAACCGTACGGCGAAGTTCCGCATCCTTAGCGTCACGGAGGCGATGCGTTTAGCCCACTTTGTGCAGCTGCACGACGCGGACTGTCGCCTGACGGTGCGCGGCATGTACGTCCTGCAAGACGGCGCGGCTGTCGGCGTGCGCAATAGTACCTTTGGCGGCCAGCCTCTCCACAACGCCAAGAAGCCGTCGTGCTACGTAAAGATGGCGCGTGCGGGGAAGGAGGAGCGGAACCGCATCCTGTATGGCCCCACGCACAACCCACACACGGACTACTTGATGCCCATCACGGACGATGCCCCTTCGGGTGTGTGGTCGGTCAAGTACAACGCGACGGCGAACGTCGTGAGCGTGCGCAACCTCTTCTACGAAGGCTCACTCTTCTGGTACCGTCCGGGCACGCTGGAGTGCGGCCAGATCTACTGCGGCTCCGGCGAGCGGAACTTCGACCTGTGCTTCATGCTGTAGACAGCTGTTGGTGGGGAGTGGCCCGAGGGCGCTCGCAGGCGGCGTCGGAGATGGCGAGAGTGGCGACGGGCGCCACATCCCACGGCAGGGAAAGGTATGGCCCTTGACGGGCGCACGCCACGAAAAGGACGGAGGGGGCGGAGGGACCGCACGGAGTGTCCGCTGAGGTGTGCGCCGGGACGTTGGAAGCGCACGTTTCCAGCCACATCTCTCTCTCTCTGTTCATGAGGGACATCGTCCTGGATGCGCAGCGAAGTGCACAACATACACTACTTTCCATGCACCTGCCTTCTCTTGTCTCGTCTCTCTGACCTTTCTCCGTCTCTGCCGCGCCCTCGGGGAGTGATACGTGTCTGGGTGTGCGCGTCTGCGCTCCCGCGCCTTCCCCCTCCACGTCCTATCCTCGTATTCCTTTCGCACTGCAGGCCTGGGCAAGCTTTACATGCGCGCACCTTGCTCTGTCTCCGTTCTGCGGCTTGGGGTGAACGTGTATGACTGGGTGCGGTGGGGAGGGGTGCGCTTGCTTGTTGCAGGTGTGGTCCACTTGTGCTTTGGGTCTGCGAGATGTACATACTATCTGTTCGAGAGGGAAGACAGGAGGTCGAACGGCGCGGCTCGGCATACACCACCTTCACCTGCTCACCTTGGCTCTTCCCTCCATCCGGTAGCCACTGCCGTAGTTGCGGCTGCTGCTCTGAGCGGCTCGTGCGCTGCCGGTTGGGACGACGTCACGGCTGTCTGCATGCCTTGTTGAGCATGCACTTGGGCCTCGAGCACTGAGTTTTCTCTGTGTGTGTGTGACTCCTGGGGTTTGGTGCCTCCTCCTGTCATCCTTTCTTTCATGTACCAGTGGGCGTCCGTACCCCGACGCGCTTCATCTTCTCCCCCCTTCCCTTCCCCGTTGTTGCCGGGATGCGTTGTAGCGGTGCCCACTCCCTTTCTTCCCCCTCAATATCTTGCGCACATGACGTCATTGCCCACCACCAGGTGAGGCATCAAGAAGGCCAAAGCCGCTGCCATCGCACAGACGAGGCGGAGGAGGGGAAAGGTCATTGTGACTGGTCGGGTCCTTTCGGAGTCTCTTACACACACTCACACACACCCACGCGGACGCACGGAGCGAGCGAGCAAGCGGGATCACGTGTGTGTGTGTGTGTGGGGAGGAGGGGGACACGTCAACGTCTACTCCATCTCTTATCTCCACATGGACACCCGGAAACGTGCACATCTGTACACGCCAGGGGGTGGGTGGGCGGGGGACAATGACCGCTCCGACGTCACAACCCCGGCAGCCTCCCTTTTCATTCCAGGGGAGGGTTATCCTACAGGATTGGTGCTCGGGTATTCATTTTGTGAGGTGGAGGGGAGCTGGGGGGAGGGCCTTTCACCTACGAACGTACTTCCTGCGCGCCCGCCCGCCCTGCCTCTCTCACATACAATCCTCCCTCCCTCTCTCTCCGTCTCTCGCACACACAGAGGCAGTCGACTCCCCCACCCCCAAACCGTGCCACCCCCCTTGACTGCACACACGCACACACGACGGCATCGTTTACTTGCATGCCAACACGCCCCTCTTCCCGCCCCTTCGTATCTCAGACGATTCCGGTCTTGCACTGCCGTCCGACGCGATTGCCTTGACACACATAGACCAGACTGCCACAGAGCCTCCTCCCTCCCCCCGCATCACCTTTCTCGTACCATCGCCCCCCTGTTACCTTCACTGCATCTGCCAACCACGTTGAACTCCCTTCGACTCTCTCATCGACGCTGCTCGCTCGGAGCGCGTGCTCGACTAAACAACGGGCAGCGAGGGTGAGGGGAGGGGCGAAAAGGGCGGGGAGACGACTCTCTTTCGTCGCTGCCCAATCCCGGCTTCTCTGTCGCTCAGGCACCGCAGCACACGACGTGTGTGGGTCGGGCGACTGCTTGGGGAGCCCAGCTCTTACAACTGCACAGACACGTCATCGAGTAATCTTTATCTGGCGCCTCCTGCCCCCCTTCTCCCTTGCACACTGCTGCCCTGTGTGTACGGGTGAATACGTGGCCAGCGCCAGGCTGGTGAGGTCCTCTCTACACGTTGTGTGAGCTTTTCGTGCCGTTTTCTGCTTTGGTCGCATCCATCCTTGTCCGTCTGTCCGCCTCTCTGGCCCCCGCCCCTTTTCCACCGCGGCGCCCAATGTCCTCGTCGCGTTCGTGGTCGTCATCTGAGGGCGACGGGAACGACCACGCGGCCTCGTGGTGGAGCGATGCCAGCGATGCGGCGAATTCGGTGACAGACGAAGCGAACGCCCAGTTTGCGACGCCTTGCCAACGCACCGAGGAGGACAGACTGGCGGCGGACGGCGTTGTCGACCGCGTGGAGGACGTCGGGCGGCTGGAACCGAGGGAGCGCATTCATCGGTACATCGACCAATGCATTCCTCCAGCGCTCATGGCCCATCAGCGATCCGCGGATGGGCGCCTGCTCGTCCAACTGTGCGCGGAACTCGAGGCGTTCGGCACTCCAAAGGCGTGGGCGAATCACGTGCCCGCTACGGTGTTTGACGAGTACGCAGCTCCGCCAACGACGGGTGCGAGGGGCATCGAGGCAACGCACCCCGCCGGCGTCGCCCTGGAGCCGGGGCCGCGATCTGACGTGTTTGAAGCGGCCTTGTACTCATGCGAGAACGTGGCGTACCCCTCGCACCCGTCGTTGGCGGAGCTGCGCCGCGCTGCGGAGTCTGGCAGCGGCACCGCCGTCCCCTGGTCGACGCTGACGCGTCACTTGTCGTACCTGAGTGTGCGACTTCACGGGCTGCTATCCGCGCCGCACGGTCGCCTTGGCGCGTGCGTGCTTCCGCTACGCCTTCAGGCGTCGGTGGTGCCGCTTCTCTATGGCTGGGCGACGCACTGGCCCCTCATCGAGGCGGATATCGAGTGCTGGCGAGCGGTCGTGCGCTGCTTTCACGCGGCGTGCCGACCACCGATCCCTGATAAGGCGTTCTCTGACGCGCATGCGGAGGCAGCTCTCAGAGTACCCTTCACGCTTCCCTGGCAGCCGCTGGCGGCACTGTGCCTGAGCGCTCGAGACGAGCGAAATGCTGAGCTGCCCTCGTGGCGCTCCACACTTACCGCCATCGTCACCTCGCTGCCGTCGCTGTGCCGTCGCGCGTCGCCTCACTTTAGCGCTGCCGCCGTGGACGGCCTCTGGGGCCTCGTGGCCGACCAGCTGGCGCCGACGGAGGACGGCGTTGCTGCGCTGTCCCTCTTTGTGCGGCTCGTGCCGTACCGCCACCTCTGCCAGCCGAAACCGGATGTGATCGTAACGCATGACGCTATCGAGAACGAGGCCATCACCTTGACAGGGGAGAAGGACCGCGGGTCTCACAGACAGCAGGAGGGCGAGCTCGCATCTACCACGGCGGCGGCCGCGCCGCCGCAGCTGACGGCACGCGGACAGCAAATCCTGCGCTTCCTGCTGGTGGAGACGGGATCGTGGCAACCGCCAGGCCGCCCCTCGCCTGCGGTGGCGCCGAGCGGCGCCAAAGGGAAAAAGTCAAAGGTGGCGTCGCAGGGCTTTTACCTCACGTGGGAGCGGGCCGTCATGACCTTCGCTGGGTCGTTGGCACGCGCGCATCCTGGAGTGGCTGGCATGGACGCATTCGCGGAGCCTCTCTTCACCGCCTGGCTGCAGGCACTACAGCTGCCGGCAGGGAGCGGCGCCGGACTTCCAGGCGCTTCAGCGACATCGGCGGCCGCCGTGTCTCATCTCATGCGTAACGGAGGTCATGAGACCAACGCTCTAACGGGCTCGAGCACTGCGCGTGGTGGCCCGGAGGCGAGCTCTCGCGCAATCAGCTGGACAGCAGCGCCGTACGTGCGCCTGCTGAACGGCTTCCCGGACACCGGCGACTCGCCGCTCTGGCGCCATTTGGAACGGTGGCTTCACGCCACGAGCGTGCTGGTGCGTCCTGGCATGCCGTGCACGAAAGGCAGTGCAGCCGATCGCGTGTGCCACTGCTACAGCTCACTGGCGCGCGAGGCAGTTCGCCGCTGCGCTCCCGATGAGAAGAGGGCAGCACCCAAGCGCCAGACGTCACGCGGCGCGGCAGTCGTAGAGGGGGGGCCTGACGCGCAAGCCAGCGCACCTCCCGACGATGCTGCTGCTAAATGGACTGCGGCGCAGGCAGCGCGCCGCTGGGGCCCCGCCTCGGCGGAGCGTTTCGTCTCTCTGCTTCTTCCGCATGCTGTGGCAGCGTTTCAGGCACGGGCGCGGCAGGCGCAGCCGCTGTTGTGGGCACTGCTGCGACTGTCGCCCGCCACGGTGCTGCCGGACTTTCTGAAGTGTGTGCGAACAGGCCTACGCAGCCCCACGGAGGTGGCGGCGCAGCGTGCTGTCTCGACACGGCTTCTCATCGGCGCCGTGCCCACCATCTTGGCAGATGCAGAGGCCGCGTCGCTGCTGTCGTCCAGCACAAGCAGCGGTACTCTGCTTGCCTTTCTGCGGGAGACGCTGCCGTCGATGCTGACGTTCGTGAATCCGAGCGATGTGGTGAGTGCGCTGCCTGTCCTCTCGCTCGTGGCGGTCGCGACGAGCTACGCCGGAGCAGAGGAGGTGCTCGGCACCGTCGACGAGGTGGACGCCTTTGCGAAGGCCTATGTGGCGCGGCTGCTTCCGCTCTTCGCTGCCAACGCCGACGTCAAGGACGGCCACTTTCCCAACGCCGATGTGATGGTTCCCCCGTTTCTGCGAACTCTGCCGTCGACGACTCTCACGATGGTGACGCGCGAGGTGCTGCGAGAGGCGCAGTGCCGTGATCACGGTGCTCGCATGGCCGGGCTGGTGCGCATGGTTGCTGCCTGCGCGCCGGCTCAGGCATGGGGCTGGGCACAGAAGCATTGGCTCCGAGTCCTGCTTGACACGTCTGCCCGAGACGCCGAAGTGGAGTGGGCGGCACCGCTGCTAGCGGCCTGCGTCGCCGACCTGGGCGACCGCTCGCTCGCACGCGCGCACGCCACATCGATCTGGCGCGGGGTGCAACTGCAGCTCCGCATTCTGACTAGTAAGACACGTCGCACCGCTGCCGCCCAAGTCATGGAGGCGCTCATGACATCGCTGATACGGCCGCGGGAATGTGCCGAGACGCATCTTCGCATCTCAAGCGGCAAGCAGCTTCGGCTGCAGCAGCTGCAGGCGGCGGCGGCGGCGGACCCTGGTGCTGCTACCGAACTGCCGTTGCCAAGGATCGGCACGGCAACGGAGGCGCGGGTGTGCGTAGAATGGCCGGGCGCCGAGGATGTGCAGGTAGCGGTGGATCTCCTCAACGCGTCCCTCGAAGACTGCGTGCGCGTGATGGAAGCGGTGAGCGGTGGCGCCGTCCTCAATACCGCCGCAGCAGGGGCGACAGCGAGTGTTTCAAGCGATGGTGGCATTTCGCTTTATGCGCAGTTCTTCGCGGTAGCCTCCATCGCCACCGCAGCACCCAGGGGCGGCGCTGATGCTGTCTTCTGCGAGAGTGCCGCCGCTGTGACGCGGTACAGCGTTCTGGAAGGGACGCTGCACTGGATGCTGCGACTCCTGTGTGCATGCGAGTGGGTGTTTATCGAGCCGACGCCGACCGCGACGGCAGCGGACCCGCAGCTGACGCGCGGCGTGCCGTGGTGGGACGTGAATCCGCACGTGGCGTGGCGCCCCACCGGCGCCCCGTTGCTCCCAGCGTCGTGCAGACCAGCGTACACGCGGGCGGAGATTTTTGAAGTGCTTCGCAGGCACGTGTGCCCCCCCATGCTGCGTCAGCACGTCTTCGTTCCCTTACGTCAGTGCGGCGTGGAGTTGAAGGAGTGGTTTGGCGCGCCTTCCGGCGAGGAGGCGCCCACGTCGGCTGACGACAGCCAAGCTGACGTGGTGGAGCTGCTGCGGCTGCTCCAGTGGCTGTCGTCTTCCATTGTGCGGCTGCCTCAGCAGCGGTGGCGGCCGGCCGCGTCGCTTTCGCACTACCTGCGCCGCACCATAGGGAGACAGTGCCCATGGGTGCGTCGGCGTCTACCGCTGGGGTGCTGGGCCGACCGCTCGCTGCAGCTGCAGGTGGAGGCCGTGGTGCACGGGCATCTACCAGTGACGCAGAAGACGTTCTCGGACGTTGTGTCCGTTGTGCAGAGCCTGTGTCTGTCGCCGCGGAGGTCCGTCTGGGGTGCTGCGATGCGGCTGCTCGTGCACGTGCGCCTCTTCGGCGCCCTCGACAGCGCCTCGCTTGCGATGTTCGAGGGCCGGGTGCGCGCTGTGGCGACCGACGTCATTTGCCAGTGGCGGGCAGGGGCGGCGTCTGCAGCGTCGGAGTCCACTGTGGCGAATACGGCACCGCGTCCGCGGGAGCAGCAGCTGTTGCCTGCTACCACCACAGCGGCGGTCGAAAGCTCCGGTGATGGCAACGGTAGAGCTGGCCAGCCAATTGCCCTAATCTCTCCGGCGGCCATCGGAGTCCCACCTTCCGCGACGCTGCGGCTGCACACGCTGCAGAGTGCAATGGAAGGGGTGCAGACGCTCCTGATGTCACTGGCACTCAACCGCGAGTTCTTTGAGATGCCAACCACGTGCATGGAGTCGCTGCGCTTCCTGGTTCGCTTCCCGGAAGAGCTGCGCTCCGTCACCGCTGGGCTGCTGCTGCCTCAGTTCACGGAACGCGTGCGCTCGTCCCAAGCGCTTCTCGTCACTGGCGCTGCCCGCTCTCCCGCCTTCACGGAGGAGTTGGTGCAGCTTGCCTACGAGCTTGCTGCCACGTATCCTGCGCGTGCCGTGCTACTTGTGGCGTACGCCCATCTCGTCTACTGGCCGTCCCCGTGTCGCTGGGTCTCTCTGCGCGCCGTACGTTACCTAACGCGCCTGTCCCTTTCTTCCCACGTCGTCCTGCGGTGCGTGGCAGCTGACCTCTTACAGGCTGTGTCGCTGCCGGTTACCGTGCGTGAACCGACGTGGACGGTGTGCGCGGTTCCCGGGGCCCTTGCGGTGCCCGCGTCCTTCTTACTGTCACCGGACGCAGCGAAGGAGTTGCTGAGTGAGACGGAGCAGCGGTCGCACGAGGCTGCCGTGGCAGCGACGCAGGACTGCGTGCAACGGCTCACGGTGGCGTGCCCGCTGATGCCCTACTACGTCGGCACGAAGGGCCTTGTGCTTCCGCTGAGTTACCTCACGGTGCCCAGGTGCGCAGCGTCCGCGCTGGGCCTGCATCCGGTGCAGCCTGGCGCTGAAGTGACGTCTAGTCATTGCAATGCGATCACCGGCGCCGCCTTTGTGGACGCCATCACGGACACGCAGCCGTCCGACGCTGCCGCGTACCGTCGTCAGTGGCTCGCGACGTTGCTGGGCAGCATGAGTGGCGGTGGTGGCGGTGTCACGGTCGTCGATGCAGAAGAGGAGGAGGCGGAGAGCTGCCGAGCAGCAGACGCAACCGCGCGCCAGCTCAGCCCGCATTCATGGGTGCTGCGGCTGCTAGCACTGCCGGTCGAGTGCTCCCACGTGCATCATGACCGCCAGGTGGCGTCTCCAACCACGGTCGTAAAGCTGCTCGCCTCGCTGTCGCAGGAGCCGGGGGCGGATGATGCATCGTTTCCATTCTCCTCTGCTACCTTGCTGCTGCTCGAGTGGGCCGATGATGCGCTGCGGGCGTGGCGACGCCGTCGTGGTGAAACCAACGAGCCCCGCAACGGGGACAAGCAGCACACATGTGCTGCGGACACAGGCGACTGTGACGGCCCTTCCGTGTCGTCTTCCGAGCGTGGCGAGGGCGGCGCACACGGGCACGCCGGCAGGGATGACGGCAAGGAGGGCACCAGAGAAGTGGAGGAGGATGAGATGTACCGCCTCTTCCGCTCTCTCGCCATGGTGTCCTCGGCCGTGCTGCGACTCACTGCCCCACTGCGGCCGACTGCAGCGCCGGGATCGGCTCACAAAGGCCCGACATATGCGGAGCTTCGAACGCGGGCAGTACACTTCTTCTCGGACGTTGTCGCGTGTGTCTGCAGCCATGCGGCCGTGCCGCACCGCGTCGCGCAGCGGGTCATGGTTGTGGCTTTCACGACGCTGGGAGAGTCGCTGGCGTCAGAGGAGTTGTGGATGATGGTCTATGCCTTGGTAGGTCAGCTGGGAAGTACGGACCACACGGAGACCGCGACGGCTGCCGCTGATGACGCCCGCAGCGGCGGCGATGATACGTGGTCACAGCGACGGCAGCGCCTCTTGTCTTTCATGGCCGCCCTCTTCTGCGGCGTGCCGCCAGCGGTCATTGGCCCCAACCTTCCCCGGCTGGTCGCCCTCGTCGAGGCGCACGCGCAGGCCTTCAGCTTCTCTTCGGCGGACCAGGTGCGGCGGATGGCGGCGATGGCTGTGGCGCAGCTGATCAGGTGCACCGCTCTGCAGAGCAGCCTGCGAGTTGAGTTCAACGGCTGCCGCGCCTCCGCTGATGCGCTGATGGTCTCGCTCCTGCGGCGCGCCAACACCATCGTGTTCCATGGACGACTTCCGCTTGTGTGTGCCGGGGCCGAAAACGAGGACAGGCTGTCGAAGGCATTGCCAGAGACTTGCGCTGCCGCCGCCGTCAGCAGCGGTGAGGCACCTGACTCTGCCGGTGTTGGATCGCCGACCTCCCAAGACGCTGCGCTGCTCACCTTCACCGCCCTGTGCCTACAACAATCCCCGGCGCAGATGCTGGAGGCACATGCACACGACATGGTGCTGCTGCTCTGCTGCTCTCTTGACTTGTCCTTCACGGAGGTGCAGCGGCTGCACGAGGCGGCGGAGGCGGCTCTCGCCTCTCTGGTGGCTCTTCGGATGTCCAAGACCCGTGTCCACGAGTTGATCGAGCAGCTCTGCAGTGTCTGCACAGGGTCCGTTCGTTATGGCACCTCACGACGGGCGAAGGTGGCGTGCACGCGTGCACTGCGTCGGCTCATCTTCCCGAACCTGCACCGCATCGGCAGGTTTTCCGTCATGGAGCAGGTCGCTGCCGCGAGCCTTTCGGCATTGGCGCATCGCGACGCCGGCATCCGTGCCGAGGGTAGCCACCTGTTGGCTGTGCTTACCAAGGTTGCAGCCGAGGCGCAGACACGCGTGCTAGTGCAGCGACTTATCCAGGAGCTGCGGCAGCTGCCTCGTGAAACCGCCGCTGCCGCGTCTGCGGCGACAGAGTACCAGCAGGAGGATGCACCCTCCAGCAGTGGTGCAGGCCCAGTATCGGTGGGCCGTCGTGTAGTCCTCGTGCAAGCGCTCGGCGCGGTGGTGCTGGCTGACCCAGGTGAACCGTCCTCTTACGTACCAAGGGTGATGACGCAGCTCGCGGGCTGCGCGCGGGAGGGCAACACCGAGTGCGGACGTGTGGCAAAACGCGTTTTCGAGGAATGGTGGCATGCGCACCGCGAGGGGTGGGAACACGTGTACAAGTCATGCTTTACTCCCGTGCAGGTGGATGCGATGTCCGACCTTCTCCTTGCACCACGGTACTACGCATAGGTGAAGTGTGCAGGGAAGTGTATGTATCTGAGGAAGAAGAGGACGAGGAGAGGAGAGGAGGGTGGGGTGGGTGTGGGTGGGGGTGCGGATGGGGAGCGGCGCGGCGGCCTTAGCTGCAGCAGCCATGAGGAAAGTGTTGCATGCCCCTGCCCCTCCCTCGCTAAGGCCGGCCTTCCGTCCCATCTCTCACTTGTAGGCTTGTCTCTGCTTTTTCTCTCTCGACCTGTCGCACGACGACTTTACAGATAATGTGCGTGTCTGGGTGGACTGGCGTTTGGGGACACGTTCGGCACTCATGCCTTCTCGTTTAGGGCCCCGCCGCCATACGACATACCCCCCTTTCTTCCCCCCTTTCTCCGGTAGAGCTTGTGTGCTGCGATTCTAGTCTCCCCTGGCCTCCCGAAGCCTCTTCGGCGATTCGCAGGTGCGGGAGAGCGACCCATGGAGCATGGAGAGTCGCTGCGCAGCGACTCTGCACCACTCTCTGTTCCTTCCGTCCCGTATGCTCTCACGCCGGCCACGACTCCTCCTCCTCCCTCCCCCCTCTCCCCACTCTTCCTCGATGATTTGACCGGGTCTGCACCCTGGCTCGTGCATCGTACACGATCATCTCGCTTGCGCCTCCGCGTTGTGGGTGCCGCGTAGAACCGCTTCACCGACCCACCCAGCGGCGGCTCTCTCTCTTTCTCTTTGCTTGTTTTTCCCAGAAGGGGCGCTGGGCTGAAACGACTCCTCCACCGGTTTGCTGACTCACTTCGCCACGCGCACACACAAGCGCACGTCTCTTGCGTTGCCACCCTCGTTGTCTTCGCACCGTGAGCACCTACTCTGTGGCACATCGACGACCGACCCAATCGAACCGATCAGACCGCCAGTTGACGTACGCACGTGAATCAACACACGTACACGCACGCGCATAACACGGTGCACATCCACATACGTGCCGGGAGCTTCCGTGGTGGGCGTAGGAGAGGGGGGTGCCGTCACACTCGTGGCCCCCACTGCCCTTCCTCCGACTTGTATACAGGCAGTAAAGGAAACAGAAGCGATTCCCGCGCCGTCTTTTCCTCCGTCTCTGCGTTCTGTCCCCATCAGTCTCCGAATTTCTTGTGTCTAAGAAGATTGCCTGGCGAGCCTGTGCTCCCGCGATCACGTGCTCGTCGCCGGCGTTCGCCTTCTGCTCGTCCCGCTTGACTGCCGTTTGGGCCGGACGATTTTGGTGCCACCGCCGCTGCTGCCGTTGTCTTCTCCCCTTTTCGAGTGGTTATTTTCTTGTGTGTACGTGTGTGTGGGCGTGGAGGCGTACCGGCCGCCGTTGTGGCACACCCGCCGCCGCCACCGCCTTCTTCCTCCTTTTCATCGTCTGCGGCTTGTCTGGTTTTGTCTATCATCTCCCTCCCTTCCCCTCGCCCCCCCTCACGCTCTTGCCTCACCCCTCTCGTGTACGCCCACTTTGCCGCCGACCATATCCGCCTCGCCCCGCCCCATCCCGCCCACTCTCTCTGCCTGCCGTTGTGTGTGTGTGGGTGTGTCTGTCTTCGGTGTCCCTCCTCCGCGGCTTGCGCCTCGATCTCTTCTCCTTTTCCCCTGCTCGCCCCCTCGCCCCCTTTTGGCGCGGTCTGTCTCCACTGTCCATCGCGTCTCTTGCCATTACCTACGCTGTGCAGTTCCCCCTCTGTTCCTCCTTCCCGCTCCCCCCGCTCCGCTCCGCTCTGCGTGCGTGCATCTGCTGTGGTTTCGCTTTCCTCATCGTCTTTGCTTTCCGCATCTCGCCTGGTCTTCTCTCTCCCCCCTGGAATACGTTTTTCTTTCGTCCCCTTCCTCGGCTTCCCGTGTGTTGTTGTTCCCATATTTCGTTTAGTGGGTCAAGTCGACATCGCCGGCGTTGTTGTCGTCGTGGTCGTGGTGGCGCTGGCTGTGTCCCTCTCCTCCCCACGTCTTGGCCCGCTCACAGGCACGCAGCTACACCGCAACCCTTTATTCTGTAGATGTATGTACTGATACCCTGCCGCCGCCCTCCCTCCCCTCCCCTCCTACATTGCTGTGCATACCTCAACCACTCACCTATAGCAAGTCGCCGCCTATATCAACCTCTCTCCCCCTCTCGCTCTTCTTCCTCGTCGTTGCGCTTCTCTCCCTTTTCACTGTCTGCGCGTGCGTGCGTGAGCGCGCGCGTCTCCCCTTCCCGCTGTGTGGTACGTGTGCGCTTGCAAAACACGGCAGCGTGGACGATGCGTGCGTGGTGATGGTAGACCACCACGACACAACTTTTTCTTTTTCCTTTGGCGTGCTCTCACACGGAGGGGGGCGGGCAGACCGTGTAGCGAGCGTACGTGGCAGGCAGGCAGGCACACACACGCACACGCACACGCACGTGTCAGTGCAGGACGTCCTTGGCTCGGTGCCGTTGCGCCTCTCACCTTTTCGCATCTTTTTTTTTGGTAGCGCACCCGTTGCGCTCTGTACACCTATCCTCCCCTTTCCTTCTCGTGTGCCGGTCCGGCGTTGCCGAAGAGGCGAGGACCGAAACAGCAGGCTAGAACACGGCTCAACAGCGCATGGTTTACGTCATCATGAGCTCTTCCGCTTCTCCACTTGTCTCCCCAGCCCTCGCCGTGGGCCGATCCTCGCCCAATGAGCGACCGCTGCTGCCCTCTCCATCCACCGTCGCTGCCTCCGCGGATTATGCCGACGCGCTCGCGAGGGTGCCTGCACCCTGTAACTCACTGTCCCTAAAGTCATCGTCGCAGTTGCTCTTCACACAGAAACCTGAGCGGCCGCCCCGAGCGAGACCGCCCACGCCACCGTCGGTGGTGCAGGATCCCCGCGCTGGCGCCACTGCCGTCTCGGATGAGCGAACACAGCTGCTGGCGCTGATCGCGCGGCTGAGCAGGTCGGTTACGCCAGCCACAGAGCGGCTTGTTCGACTCCGCAGCGCTCTCAGGGCGCTGCAGGAGCAGCTCGTCGTCACCGTTTCACCCGCCGCGGTCGTCACCGCAACGGGTGGCATCTCCGCCGGTGCGTCCATCTCCTCCGTGAGCATCTCGGAGACAAGTGGGTCTCCGCGCCTGTGCGTGTCGGGGACGTCGTACCCCGACATGGAAGAGGTGCTCTACTTTCTCGTTCACCGTGATCCGCCGTTGAAGCGGTGCGGAACCTGCTCTGGAGCGGCTGCAGGCGCGAGTGGCGGTCGTCCCGCTGCCTTCAGCAGCGGCAACGGACCTGGCGGCCGTCTTTCCACGCCGTACACCGGGATGCTTCTCTCCCCGCACGCGTCACCGTCTAGCAGCGTGCCGCGGAGGTGGTCGCGGCTCGAGTCGGGTGCTGGTGGCGCAGGGATGAACGCCATGGCCTCGAGCACCACCACCGGTGCCTCCGCCAGTGGGCTGTGGCAGGCCAGCGTCATCGGCTTCGGCGACGCCTCCTGCCCATCGTCGCCGTCCTTTCGATTTCCCTCCACCCCACCGTTGGCGCCGACGCTCATGTCCGCCACACATGCGACGGTGCACGACTCCACATCCCTCAGCTGGGCCAGTAACCCCCACAGTCCGATGATGACAGACTCGCCGTCGCTTGACCAGCTAACGCTGTCCATGATGCATTCACGCATTGCAGGTGGCGTATACCATGGCAGCATGCGGGCGTTGCAGGACAACGCAACTAGTCCACCCCACCCTCTACAGACCACACTGCCGCTGCCGCTGCCTGCTACGGTGTCCGAGACGGCGACGATGACGACGATCAGCGCCGCAAGCGCTGGCGGTGGCAGCGCTGCAGGAAGTCTACCGGCCGCCCCCGTTGCCCACAACCTACATCCACACCGTACTCTTTTCCCTTACCCGCCGCCCTTGAGCCTCACCGGCGGCAGTCCGCACGTTGCAACACCGCCACCTCCGCTGCCCGCAGCGCCGGCAAACCATCACGTGCGTCGGGTGCGCTCGACGCCATCACTGGAGTTCTACACGTCTGGCGGCTCAGCCTCCGGTGCGGTGACGAAGGATTCCGAGGCGCCGAGCTACGAGCCGCGGACGCAGTCGCCGTCGCAGATGGTGCCCCGCGAAGCCACTTTGTCGGTGGAAGTCGCCAGCGAGCGAGGTGACGAGAGCGTGTCGGCCGGCTCCATGAGCCTCTCCTCCACCATGCCTGACCTTCCCGCTACTCCACCGCCGCCGCTGCCCGGGTTCACCACGCTGGAGGTGAGTGGTGCTTCATGGCATACCCCATCGCCGCAACCTGGTACTTCCGTGGTGGTCTCGCTACCGTCGCCAACACTTCAGGGGATCGGCTTGCCAGGGGCGGATAACTACGCTGCTGGGCCCCCCAACGGCGCCGTTGTCACGAGCTTCCAGAGCAGAACGGGAAGCAAGCATGCCTGCGCTGGTGCCTTTCCTTCGCCTGCTGGCGAGTCTTCGGCGCCGCCGACGCCCATCATGATCAACTCACTTCCGCGCACATCTTCGCAGTGCGCGGAGGTGAGCGAGCACCTGCATCGCTGCCACCAGTCGTTGCTCGGCAGCTCCCTGCCACCCGGCACGGCGCGCTTCACCACCCTGCCAACGCCGTTTATGTCGCGGGTGGGGGCAGGCATGCAGAGCAGCGGAGCCCGCAGCCTTCGTGAGGACTCTGCCGTCCTCTCGCGCGCCTCCTCCTTCACTCCACCGGCGATGCGGTTTGCGCAGCGGGTGCGGCGCCGCATGTTGACACTCAGCCAGATGCAGCTGCAGCTTTCCGCCCGGGACCTCTTCCACACAGACCACATCGGTAGCCGCTCTCAGGCGGCACTGCAGGTCACTGCCGCAGCGTCTGGCATCACGAGCCCAGCCGTCTCACCGACCCTCGCAGCGCAAGGTAGTTGGCGGGCGAAGAATGGGCCGGAAAGTCGTCGGAGCAGCAGCGGCAGCAGGTCGAGCAACTCTCGGTACCAGGAGTACTCCCAGCACTCGTGTGGTGCCCATGCGGCGTCGGAGATGCCGCAGGAGGCGCTACTGAACCCCCACTGGCTGTTGAGCGTGAACGAGGACGGCTTCTTGCGGTACGAGCCGCTGCCGTCCGCTGCGCAGCCGCCGCCGTACAGGCAATCCCCGCCGGTGATCACCACTGCCGATTTTGCCTTCCTCTGTCTACCGTACGAGCCGCTCGCGCGCGGCATAGGGCCAGAGGTGGGCCACGACAGCAATATCAGCACGAGCGGTCCGTTCGGTGTCAGCGCCGGCGGGGTCGGTGTAGCCGTCAGTGGTGACGGTGCGGCCGAGGAGGTGGCGACGGTACTCGACTTCTTCTTTGGTCTCTTCAGTGGCGCCAGGCCGCAGCACTCGCACGCACACCAGCAGCGGCGACCGCCGCACCGTGGCACGACAGAAGCGAAGTTGAGCCTCTTGACGGTGAATAACGACGGCGACGGCGCCACGGTTTCCGCCGCGCACGTACACTCTGGCAGCTCTCCCGTGCAAGACGGCGAAGAGCTGCTGCCGCGGCCGATGGTGTGCGGTGACGGCGACGACGGGCAGCGTACTCGGCGGGACAAGCGACATGCGGAAAGCTGCTCCAATTCCTACCCGCAGGTCGCCGCTAGGCCTATCATCAGCACCGCCGGGGGAAGGGGCGGCCATGGTGCTGAGGTGGCCTCGCGCGAGGTCAACGTCCCCCAGACTTCATCGCCACGAATGCGAGTCTCCAGGGCACACATCTCCACCGCTGCCGATTTCCCGTTGTTCACTTCGAAGCGACCGCAACCTGCGGGATGCCTCGACAGCGACATTTCTCTCTTGCCGCCACAGAGTCACGTGGTGCCGGGGCTGCCAGTCTCCTTGACCGAGGATTGGCTGCTGCCGCTGCGTCAGGTCCTTGTCGATCGCACGATCTTCCTCCTTGTCAAGCCCGGCAGTGAAGAGACGCCGGCGTCAAGCCTGCGCCATGCGGACGCGACGGGTAGCGCCAAGTACTCGGACAGCGCCATGGACGAGCGGGTAGTGCAGCGGTTTCTGCAGTTTGCCAAAATGCACTATGGGGTCACGGTGCTGCCGTGGCGCGTCATTACCTTCAGCTGCCGCGATGCGACGCGAGCTCGCAACGTGATGCTGGCTGTCTACGCGCAGCAACTCCGTAGGAAGCAGCAGCAGCAGCAACACGGACAGAGTGCCAAGTGGCAGCCGACTTCCGAGACGCTGTCACACGCGCCTCCGGCCAGTGATGCCGGCGAGGACGATGTAGCGGGCAAAGTCACTACGGCCGATGGCGTTGATGTGCTCGTTGCATCTACCGCATCGCCCGCTCCCCGCAGCGGCTGCTCTGTCTCCCCACTTGAGTCTTCGTGCGTGACAACTGGCTTGCCTGTGATCACCACCCCTGACGGGGCGCAGACGCCGCCCGGTGCATCCCTCATGGCAACCTCGCCGCTCACACTAACGTCTTTGGTTGGTGGAAGCGAGTGGCGTCGTCGTCGCCATGACGGTGCGAGTCGGCCGCACTACAACGAGGATGGCCAGCAGGGGTTTTCCGACCCCTTGTACACGTTGCTGACACAGGAGTTGAGCGTTCAGTCGCTGTCGACAGTGCTGGAGGAGTACAGGCCGTTGCTGGAGTGCCACGTTGCGACGCAGATGTCTGCGCAGTCCGGTGCGAGTGCGGTGGCGGCCGTGACATCGCCAGCCGCTGGTATCTGTTCCCAAGCAAGCTGCGCAGGCGGGACGGGACCCCCCACCAGTACGATCGATGAGGGGGAACAAGTTCTCGTTGACGCCGCCCGCCGACTTCCAGGTGTGGCGGGCTCCGTCCCCGCCATCGAGGGCCCCGCCACGGGGGACGCGAGCGACGACGGCGTGGCCGCTACAGCGGCGGCGGCATGCAAGCATGCGCAAGAGGTTGTGTGGCACTCCAGCGGGGCCGCGGGCGTGAGCAGGGCTCTTCGGTACTTCCAGCACGCTGCAACCGTGCATCGTGTGGGGCGGGCGGCGTTTCCGGTGATGATGTGGTCGTGGCAGCTGTACTCGCTGCTGCCGGCCATTATCAAAGACGCGCAGTGGCGCTGCAATCGACTGCGGCACAACAGTCGTCACTGCCAGCACAGACTGCAGGGGGTGCAGCGAAGCATCACGTTGCACCTGGCTGCAAGCCCGGCCAAGAACGTGGCGGCACTGGAGGTGCGACTGCAGGCGGGGTTCAAAGAAATGACGCAGCGGTTTTTGCGAGACCTCCGTCGACTGTTCATCTCGTCAGCCTCCGCAGCGACGACTGCTGCATGCTCGCCCATCTCAAAGGTGTCGTCGCCGTCGGGGCCAGCGACAGGCACACCAGGGCACGGGCAGCGACAGCAGCAGGTGCTGCCCTTCGCACCACTGGACGCACTGCTGGTGTACGACTCACCGGGCCTGCGAGAGGCGTACCGGCGCCTCGCTCGGGCGGTGCTTCGATTTCACGCCTTCTACCTTGCAGGGCAGCTCGCCTTCGATGCACGAATGCCAAGTCAGCCCTCGCGCACCGGCCAGGATGCAGCCCACGAGAGAAAGCTCTCGCAGTCGCCATGTCCCATATCCGTATACGAGCAGCGCTACGCCGCTCTACGGGAGGCTGTGTGTCTCTCGCGGCTGCAGCTGAAGACGCCGCTGTGGTTGCTCAACGGCCTAAACGCCACCCCACCCGACGAGTCGTGCACGCGACCTGGCACTTCCTCCCCAGCGACGCTGCCGCCGCCGCCGCCGACGCGAGCGGTTACCCCTGCCACCAAAACGTCGACAACTCCTGCTGTTCGACCGACCCCGTGCGGCAGCGCGGCACGGACACCGGCAACCACAACGAGCGAGGCCGAGGAGATTCCGATGCCGAAGGTGGAACTCCGGCCCAACTCCAGCCGCCGCTGCAGCTCCCGCATCACGAGCGCCGCAGGCTCAGCGGCCTCGCTGGTGGAGCAGTTTTCACTGCTGCGACCTGTAAGGCGGAGAAAGCCAGCTGCTGCACCTCACAGAGCGTCCGTCGAAGGCGGCAGCGATGGACGACCGTTGCAGCGGTCGTTCTTGTCACCGTCGTTCCTCGCTTCCGCTGCACGGGAGGTCGTTGGTGCCGCGGCATGCCCGATGGCTGCGCGGGCGGAAGTAACAGCTACGAAGAACGGCACGGACTCTGGACGTGGCGTGCCTGGACAGGAGCGTGGGACACGGGGGATGTCTTCAGAGCAGGCGGGGGACGAGGGTGCAGACGGCGACGGCACGCCCCGACTCGGTCTCGAGGAACTTCAGCAGCGGCACTTCGCCATGGAGCATCAGCTCATTGCACATGTCTCGCAGATCAACACAGAGATCATCAACTTCCTGCTCGCCACTTGCGTGGCTGCCGTGCCGCGCCTGCAGCAGGACTGTGTAGGCGCAGAGCTGGCGCGGGTGAAGGACACGCAGGCGGAGATCGTGTCGAGCTTCACAACGGCAGTGCGCGGCCGCAAAGACGCCGCCATCGCCATGTCTCACCTCTACGCCCGGCTCGAGGAGTGGTGCACCGATATGTCGCGCCTCGTGTCGGTTGTGCGGTCGCGGCCGTATCTCGAAAAGTTTATCACGCAACTGCGCGCGGTTCTGTGCGAGGATGAGGTGCGCGCCCTCGCAGCCTTTCGCTGCGGCAGCGGGGGTGGGCAGGACTCGGCCGCCGCGGCGTGGCAGACGCCGCAGGTAGATGACACTCAGCCGTCGCCATCCAGTGCAGCAACGAAGGCGCATCGCGGGATCCATGTGACCAGGGTACGTCTACCCCTGACAAGCGCCAGCGCTAACGGCGGCTTACAGGACAGCACGCTGAAAGAATCGGCAGACCAGCACCCCGCCACACCTCCTACTCCGGGTGGCACCCCTTGCGCCTGCGCCTCGAAGTCCTTGGCAGCTGAGGTTGGCTACCGCTCTGCCCGGATGCTGCGCTACTACATTCGCCTCGCCTGCAAGCGGCGTGGCTCCAGCGGCAGCGACAAACTCTCCGACACCAGCACGGCTGCTAACGCGCAGCGCAGCGGTGTGTTCGGCGAAATGCTAGCATCCCCGTCCTCTTCCCGGTCGCTGCGCTCCATCCAGGGCGCCAACTCAACGTTGGCGTCACCACACCGCAGCTCACGCGTGAACGGCGGCGGTGGGGGTGGAGCATTGGGCTTGAGCGTTTCGCTGTCCAGCATGTCGGCCGCGTGGAGTCGGGAGGAGGCTTGCTTCCGTCTCGAGGGTGGTGCCCGAGCGCAACGCCTTTATGCTGCCGGTGACGCGAAGACCACGGCGTTCGCCTTTTTTGCCTCCCCGACGCAGCCGACCATATCGGCTGTGTCCTCAGAGGTGCTCGCGATGCTGGAGGTGGTGAAGCGGGAGCCTCTTCGGCACCCGTCGCTTACCTCAGCGGCGCAAGCCGTGGTCAGTGCCGAATCAAGGGGGGCTGGGCGAGACGGAGACGCATCGTCGGCTACGCCGGCAGCAGCAGCGGCGGCGCACCGCTCCGTCGATGCAGGTGGCAGCGCGTGGCAGCAACAGCTGGCGCAGTGGCGGTCCACCATGACTGACGCGGAGAGACCGGCTGATGATGCCTCTGCGGCACCATTGTTGTGGATTATTCTGGACACGTGGGATGAGACGCTGCTCCGCATGCCCTATGGGCTGCTGCTGCAGCTGGACACACCCAGCTACGCTGACTCTCTCAACCGCATGAGCGATGAGCTCTTGAACACGCAGGAGACCTGGAAGGCTAAGTGCGACGACGTGCTGGCGAGGACGCGGCGGCAGCTGCAGGCACTGGAGGGGAATCTCCATGAGATTTGTGATGACCGTGGTGAGGCGCGCGCCGAGTACGTGCGGGAGTTGCGGGCGGTGTTTGATGCGGCTTTCGCCCTCATCGCCCCCCGCGATGACACTGCCACAGGCGCCTGCCCGTTTTGTGAGTCGCCATGCAGCACTAGAGGAGGTCTTGGGGTGTGAAATGGGGGAGGGGGAAGAGTCGGTGGAGCCATGCGGGAAGAGGCATGCTGCACCACACAGCCCCTCGTCTTCACACCCCTTCTCTCTTGCACCTCTCGGGTACAGTGAACTTGTGTGGGCGTCTCTGCCGACGGCAACACCTCGCACGGTGCCAGCGCCGGCTTCCTCCCTTGATGCTGCCTGTGTCTCTCCCTCTCCTCCATCCGCTGATGACCTTTTCTGGCGAGAGGGCGGGGGGGGGCGCACACACCCCTCTCCGCGCGTGCTGCCTCAGGGTCCGGTGTGTCCACTCTCTGTCTGGGAGGAAGCCGAGCAGCCCCCCATATCCCTCCCCATGCCGAGCCACTTGTGGTGCTGACAGGGTCAAGCACCGACGGCGCAGGGGAAGCCAGAGGGATGTACCGCTACTTGTGGCCAGCGGCCAGACCCTGGATGGCGTGGCGTCGGGGAGACCTGCGACAGCGAAGACGCCCATGCCATCCATGCGATGGGGCGAGTGCCAGCGCGACTGGGACGCATCTCGGCCTCGGCCTTCACACTGCCTACTGGTGCGGGGCGAGCCCGAGTGCCGCCTCGAGGGGGGAGGGGGGATGCACCAGGGGTGGCAGCCTGCGAGGCGGGGGTAGGTGGGCAGAGTGTGAGGCAGGGTGTGGGTGGCTGCTTCGCGCGGCGCGGTGGGGGGAGGGGCCTGTGACGGACTCTTGTGGTGGAGCGGTGCTGCGTGGAGCCCGCGTTGCACGGCGGCGATGTGGGCACGTTGGCGAAGGGCCAGAGTGGCATCTCCCTCCTCCTTTATTTTCCGTTTTTTCCTTTTTTTTGTGTGTGTGGATGTACAGTGGTGTGGAGGGGCACGTCGCGCGCGCGCGCGTGTGTGTGTGTGTGGATGTGCGCGTGTGGACGTGACCCCTTCCCCCCCTCAGCGTGGCGTTTTTCTTTTCCTTTGTCTTTTTTTTTCGCCTCCCTCGTTGTCGCTGAGAGGTTCACGCTGTGCAGAGCGGAACTTCCACCTCCCCCCTCCCCCCATTGGGGTGGGGACGCCAGAGGAGCTAGCAATAGCCGCACGGGCGTCCAGCAGGACGACGACGGCATGAAGGACGGTGATGCACGCGTCAAGACGTCTGGAACAACGAAGGAGGGAGAGGCAAGGGGGAGGGGGGCGAGGGGTGCAAGGGCAAAACTGCTCGTGCGCGTGTGGAAGTGGCGGTCGCGGTGTACTGCGTGTTCAGCTCTGCAGCGGCGCCCCCTCCCCCCTCACACTTGCTATTTCTGTCTCTCATCCCCGCGCCTTGTTGACCGCGGCAAAGGGAGCGAGGAGCGAGGCGCAGGCGACGCACGCGCGTGGGAATGGGGGTTGTGCGCGTGCGTGGGCACCTCCTCAGACAACCCTCGCACTCTTGCTTCTACCTACGCCGCTCCACGAGAGCGTGGCTGTGCCTCTTCTCCACTGTGTCACACTCTTCACCTTCTTGTGCGCACCCCTTCACGCTGGGTGATGTCCAATGCACCGGCACGTCCTCCTCTCTCGCACCGCGTTGCATCAGAGAACACCTCTGACACTCTCCTTCCCTGAGTTTGGGACATCTGTGAGGCAGTACCAACTGCGGAGTGTGGTGTCCACGGCGCGCACCAGCACCCAAATGGCCTCGGACTTCACGACGCTGCGCGCGAGCTGCACCGCACTTTTCGATACTGCGATACCGCCACTCCTACGTGGGTCCGCCCCGCCCGCGCCTCCGGTCGGCGCCTTCTCTGCCCCTCGACACGACTGGTTTTCCGTAGTCTCAGGCCTTCGCGCTGACGGTGCTAACGGCGGCGGCGCTGTGGGGCTGAGTGTTGCACCACTGACCACCGCGGTGGCGAACCGCAGCGTGGAGGCGACGCTGCTCCGGCGGGAGTGGGAGCTGCGCAGCGAGTACTACCGACTGTACGCCGAAGACCAATGGCACATACGTCAGCAGCGCGAGACAAAGCGCCGCCAGGACGATGAGGCGGAGCGGCAGCGTTTAATGGAGCTGTCTCGGCTGATCGAAGAAGAACGTGCGCGGCGTGTGGCAGAGCAGCAGGAGCGCCTTCTCCAGAAGGAGCGGGAGCTCGAGGAGTGGAAGTTGGAGCGGCTGAAGGAGGCCGAGACCGCGCGTCGTCGGCAACAGGAGGAGGACGAGCGGCGCCGCGAGCTGCAGCACGAGCGCGAATTGGCCCGCATCAAGGAGGAAGCGGCCTCGCGCGCAGTCTCGGCGCAGAAGGCCGAGGAAGTGATGGCGGCGGTAGATCAGTCGTTGCAGAAGATGCAGAGCACCATGCAAGAGCAGCTGCGCGAGGAGGTGCGTGTGCTGGAGGTGGCGCACAGGTCTGAGCTCACGCGTCGCGAGGAGGAGTGGGTGCATCGCGTGAATACGATGGAGGTGAACCGAAGCACGGAGCTGGCCGAGCTTACACACCAGCTGAAGCTCGATCAGACACGCGCTACGCGCAGCGAGGAGCAGCTGCGCGAAGCCCGGAACCAACTTACGAAGCTCCTGCAAGAGGTAGATCAGCTGCGCCTGCAGCTTCAGTCAGGTGGCCCGCGCTCTGAACGGGATCGTGAGGCGGCGCAGCAGCTGGCGGCGACGCATCGCAGCGCGATAGAGCGCCTGCAGCAGATGTACGACGATGACAAGAGGGCACAGCAACACCGCTACGCCGAGGACCGCGACCGTGCCAAGTATGAGCAAGACCGCCGCCTTGAGGAGCTGAAGGACGGCCACGCTGCGGCGATACGCTGCAAGGAGAGCGAAATCGACCACCTCATTTCCCGTGTTCGACAGCTAGAGTCAGAGTTGCATGATGAGAGCGTGAGGCTGACGCTGCTGCGCACGAACGGCGAGCAGGCGATCTCCACGGATATCGAGAACGCCCGCATGAAGGATGAGGTGCGACAGCTTCACACAGCCAAGGCGGAGCTGGAGGAGATCAAAAATCGGCTGGAGCGCAATCTGCGCGAGGCGGAAGCGCGGGTGGAAAGTCAGAGCAAGCAGCTGCGGGAGCTGCAGGCTGACACGGCATCCGCCCAGCGGCAACGCATGGCAGAGCGGGAGGAGCTGCAGCGCGACAACACTGACCTTAAGAGCCAGCTCGCAATGGCGCGCGATAGTTACGAGGAGGCGGTGGAGCGCCTGCAGAAAAAACTGAAGAGCGCAGAGGAGGCGGCCGCGAGGCTCAACGTGCCGGATATGGAGCAGAACGCGCGAAACGCGGTGGAGAGGGCTGACGATGCTCGTCGCAGCGCCGAGAAAAACCTTGCCGAGGTGACACGGAAGCTGAAGCTCACCGAGGAGGAGGCGCAGTCGTCGAAGCGTAACGCTGAGGCCGCGCAACGTGATGTGGTTCAGGCACGAAACCGCATCCAAGAGCTGCAGGCGAAGCTGGAGGAGCGCGCTGCGCAGGTGCGCACGCTGGAGACGGAGGTGCAGGGTAACATCAATTTGAGCTACGAGGCGCGGGAGGCCAAGGAGCGGGTGGAACGGCTGCAGGTCGAGTACGACGCGGAGCGCGAGTCGCGCCACCGGCAGTACGAGGCCGCTTTAGAAGCGAAGGACCGAGAGGTGCAACAGTGCCGTAACGATCTGCTGGAGGTGAACAAGAAGTTGCACGCGCTACGGGAGGAGAGCGCCAGCTCCAAATTTGACAAGCAGGGCCACCAGCAGAGACTGACTCGCCAACTCACGGAGAGGGAGGAAGAGGTGGCGCAGCTACGCCGGCAGCTCGAGGACAGCCGCCAGTCGCTTGAGCAGTGGAAGGCGACGTACGATGAGCTGCAGCAGCGCAGCGGCACCAGCACGGACGGTTACCAGAAGGCTGTTCGCGAGCGGGAAGAGGAGTTACAGGAGTACCGTCGCCGACTGCGCCAGGTGCAAGAGGAGAAGGCAGAGCTGGAGCACCGTATGCGTGCCGAGGAAACCGCCCGAATCTCCGCCATTGCGCAGGGCAGCAACGTACAACGTGTGCTACGTGAGCGGGAGGAGCAGATTGAGCGGCTGGAGCGCGAGGTGCGAGATTTGCGGGCGCAACCAGTGCCGCTGTCGGCCTCGACCGTGCCTGTTGCGTCACCTCCTCCACTCTCTGGGCCGTCTCCTCCGCCGCCGCCTCCTGCACCGAAGGTTCCGCCCCTGTCCCACGCAACATTGACGAGCGCGATCTCGATCACGGCCGGCACCACAACCGCCTCGTACGGGGCCGTACCGTCGGTGACGCTGTCCGCGAACGCGTTGAAAGCGGGCGTGGTGTCGGCCGTGCCTGGTGCTGATGGCCGCCCGACTATACTCCCCCCGGCACCTGTCAGCGCCTTGGACGGCTCTCACCCACCGCCGCCGCTTCCTCCTCCATCGGCCTCAGGTGCAGAAAAGTCACTGACCGTGGCGGTGCCGTTGACGCACTCCCTCGACCATGGCACGACCATGACCGATGGCGCGACGGAGGGAACCCCGTTGAGCATCCCGGTCCCGGTCTCGTTGTCGCTGTCGTCTTTCCAAGTCGGCCGGCGGAGCGGCGAAAGCCCGTCGCTGACGGTCGCCGTGCCCACCCCTGCCGGCGCTCTCTCCCACACCACGTCACCGGCGCAGTATGCCATCTCGCCAACTTCGGTGACTGTAGCTCCGCGCAGCCCACATGGGGGATCTGCCGCAGTGCAGACGGCGCACACGCCGTCTGTTCCCACACCGCCGCCTCTCCTACCCGCGCCAATGACCGCGACCGCCAACGGTTCCAGCAGCTCCTACTCGATCCCCTCACCCGCGGCACCGCCGCCGCCGCCTGTCCCATCCGTGACCGGGGGCATCCACAGCGGCGGCGTTGGTGGTGCCCCGTCGGTGCCAGTGCCGGCGATCTCTCCTTACACCGTTGTGCCGGTGCCTAAGGTCAGTGTCCCGAGTGTCTCGGCACCTGCCCCCTCCAGCACCTCACCATCACTCTCAGCTGGAGGCTACAGCGCGCCGCCACCACCTTTGCCGATCCCGGTGGCGCTAACAGTGCCGTCTTTGACAAGCACGTCCCTCCCCGCGGCCTCGGGTAGCGTGGAGATGGATGACCGACGAGGCCACCGTAGCCATCGTCATCACCACCGCAGTTGAACGGAGTGGTGCAGGAGCGACAGGGAGCGGCTGCCGCCGCTTGTCCTTGACCCTGTCCCTGTGTACCGCCTTGTGAGAGCCACGTGTGGGTGTGCCGGTTGCCAGTTAGTGAGCGCCCGTGCTCGTTCTTGCGCGAAGATGGCGAGTTCATTGATGGGGGGGGGGACTCGGCTCAGAGCCGTCGAATTAGCGACGCCACCGCGTCGACTGCGCGCTGTGTGATGGTACGCGCCGAGGGCCGTGTCTACCCCCCGCCCTCCCATCCTCGCCTCCCCCCTCTTCTTCTCGCCACTGTACGATTACGTTGTTGCTGCTGCTTTTATGTATGCATGGATAGACGTCTATGTGCGCGCACCCCTCTGCGTCGATGTCGGTGCGCTGGGTTCGGTGCCACAGATGCCGATGCGTGCGTGTGCGCCCGCTGTCTACGCGCACCTATCTTCCTCCCCTCCTCTGTATAGGGGTGCGTACTGCGTGAGTGGCGTCGAGGGATACGACAGGGATGCCAGCGCCACCCCCCTCCCTCCCCGTCTTCTCCCTTCTCTCCCCTCTCGAAAATTGGCGTTGGTTCCTCGAGTTCCTCGCAGGCTGTGTGACGGATGAACGCGCGCAGGAGGGGAGGGAGGAGGGAGGAGGGAGGAGGGCGGAGGAGGAGGAGGAGGAGGAAGGCGAGACATCGATAAACACAACGCGCCCTTCCCCGTCCCCCTCCTTCTCCCTCCCCCTCTCCTCCTCCACATACTCTTGCTCACGCCAGCCAGCCAGCCGGCACGGCCACCGTTGGCCGCCATCTCTGCCCCTTTTCCCTTCTCTCCTCTCTCTTCCACACGCACACACAATGCCTGTGCGTGGCGCCGGATAGAAGACGAGGGAAACAACACACAAGGAGGGGGAGCCACCTGCCACGACGGCGACCCCTCCCTCTTCTCTGCCTGCTGCAAAAACGCGTAGGAGGCGGAGGTGGTGGTGGTGGTGTGTGGGGGGGGGGCGTGTGTCAGTGAGGTAGCGGGTGCACTCTTGTGTCCCTCTACGCCTTCCTCTGCCAACCTGTAAACCATGTACGGTGCGTTCGCGCAGTGATCCTAGTCCTCCAGCGATTCCTTCTGTGACTCACCGATGCGGGCCGCGTTGCCGCCTCTGTGCCCACTGCCGGGTGCTCCCCCCCTTCTCGTTTCGGATGATGACACACACTCCTGCTGCACCTCCTACCTCACGTTTTTCTGTGCCCCTCAGTGCACGTGTCTGCTCGCGTGTGTGTGCAGGCGCCTCCGTCTGACTGTGGCAGTTCACCAAAGCTCATAGAGAGAAGGGGGTGGGGTGGCAGGCGTACTGCCTGACGTGGTTGAGCAAAATGCGCCTGCGGGCCCACCGTCGTGCCTCTTCGCCCTCCCTTCTATCTCTCTCTCTTCCTCATTCCTGTGTCTTCCCGCACAGCACACGCGCAGCCATCTACATACGAACGTACCCGTGCCCACACGCGCTCACCAGTGCCGCGGCACAGGCGCGCACGGCAGTGACCCATTTGACCACTTGCTTTCTCGCTCTCCCTCCAGCATGGCATCGCCGCCGTCGCCTTCGTTCGGCTGCGAGCAGCAGCGGAGCCATACGTTCTCCATGCACTGCAAGCGCTCCCTTAACCCGACACTAACGCATCAGTTTGAGGTGACGTGGCCGTGGCCAGTGCTGCAGCGCAACGAGCGCTCTCGCGTTGCCAGCGGTACTGGGGATGCACAGGTCTTTGTGAGCTCGTCGAACACATCGCAGGGCAGCCATTTCAAGGAGGAGGACGAGACCGAGGAGGGCGAGGAGCCCGAGGAGGGAACCGTCAAGGAGGGCGTGCCCGGCAGTGACGCATCCGCCGCGGTCTACAGCAGCGTATCACCTCTGTGGCGAGAGCGACGCCGCTATGGACGTCCAACGTTCATCCTTGACTTCTCGAGTGACCCGTTTCTTGGCGGGCATGAGACACGTCGCGTTGGTGTGCTTCTCTCGCCAGGTCATCGCTGTCTCTTACCCTTGGTCGAGCTTGGCGAGCCGGAGCAGCTGCCGGACAGGGCCGGTTTGGCTTTCTGGCGCACACCCTTTAAGCCGCCTTCCCACAGGGCAGAGTCGTTGTCGTCCTCCTCGCATCCTAGCGCCGCCCATCCGCCGCCGTATTGCGCCGAGCTTGTCGTCGGTGAGCTTTCCGGGATTGAGCGGGCGGTCCGACAGCGTCAGGAGAGGGCGACTGCGTCATCCCGACGCAACGCCAGGCATGTGTTTAGGAGGCCGTTGTTTCTGTCTCGCATTTCACTCGGGTCCCGCACACAGCTCAGCGCGTCCCCGCTGGCAGCCGGAGGAGAGGAGAACTTGTCGGCAGAGGACCCCAGTCGTCCATCGCAGTCTGCAAAGCAAGAGGAGGAGACGACGCCCACCGCAGCGGTGACGTCAGCGACGGAGCGTGGTCATGGACAGATAGCTGCGGCATCGAGCCCACCAACATCGTCATCAGCGTCACAGCGAGGCTCAGCCTTCGCGCCAAAGACGGTGCTTACCTTTTTCTTCTACACGATCCCGTTCCGCCTTCGCTGGCTCTCACAGCTGCCGGGATGCATCGTTGTTTCTCTTCCATGCGAGGAGCGGCTGCTGACCTTGCACGCACCCCATGCGAATGGCAACCACAGCGGCGCGCCGCGGCCATCACCATCGCTGGTGCGTGACGGTGGCAGCACCACGACAACTTCGATCCTTGCCATGTCACGGGTGCACAGCTACGCGCTTCCGCGTGGTGTGGTTCCGCTCGACATCTCGGAGGTGTTTGACCGCCCCTTTCTCGCCATCGGCACGGCTGAGCACGGGGTGCTGCTGTGCCACCTCGATACGTCGACCGGTGCCGTGCAGAGCATCGCGCGCTGGATCTCGCTGAGGGGATATGGGAGTTCTCTGTACCCGGTGACGCGCCTCGCAGCGGTGTTCCCTGCACGTCAGCGGGAGCACGCGCCGGGTTGCCTCACCGACTTCCCCGCAGCACCTCCGTGGGCGCGGCACGCAGCCGCGCTCGAAGGCCTCAACGACGGCGTGCTCGTGTGCTCCTCGCTGTATGAGGCCACCGCCGCTGTTGTCAAGCTCGGCGTGGCCGCAGAGGGTGTGGTGGAGGACTTTTCTGTTCTCCGTGGCGTCGACACGATCCTCGACGTGAGCGCGACTGTGCAGCCCGATGTGGGCCCACTAGTCTGCACAGTTGCGCGGAAGCTGCTACGGTTGCGTGTCGTTGACTCTGCGGCCGAGGCGGCGGAGCGGCGCGCTGCAATTGTGAAGAAAAAGTTGGACGCCGGTCTTGCCGATCGCGTGCGTCCATGCCTGTCTCACGACCGGATGGCGCGGCTGGAATTCCCGCTCCTCCACGTTGCTTCCAGCCCTGCTGTCGTGCAGTCCTTTACGGAAAAGTACGTGAGTCGGCGCAGCTACACGAAGCACTGGCAGCTTGCAGTGGACAGCTCGAATCGCGTGGTACTGCTAGACCGGACGGTGAGCCAATACATTGTCCACTCCACCTTTCAGCTCTGCCGCCGCGGCTCGGCAGCCGAGGAGGGGCGAGTGGCACCGGCCGGCTCTCTTCTACCCGTCTCCGCCACGGCGAACAGCACGAGCGAAAGGCAGGCAACGCCGCCTTGTGCAGGCGAGGAGGAGGATGTGCTCGGCAAAGACTGTGAGGTGGCCGCAGACGACAAGGATGACAACGTGCCGTTGTCGTCGCCTCCGTCGACGCGGCTCTCACCAACTCCTGTTGGTGGCCAGAAACGTCCGCGACCAGCGCCGAAGACCTCAGGGAACAAACGGAGGTCTGACCTGGCTGCCAAGCGTCGTGGGGCAGCGGTCGCGCCGTCCTCCGCTGCTGCTGCTGCGGCGGCGGCGGCTAAGGAGGAAAGGGACGAGGACGAGGGTGACGGCGAGGACGACGCATCTCCTGGCAAGGTGAACTCGTTTTATGCCTTCGCGTCGGCGATCCCCAGTGAGGATGCCTGCAGCGGTGTCGCGGTGACGCATGTGCAGGATCAGATGATCCAAGTGGCTGCCGCACACGACCGTGACTGCATCTCTCTCGTCACGTGGCGCATCGGTCTTGTTACACCACCACCACCAATGTCCTCTGCCGCGGCAACCGCCATAACGGCCGCCTCCGCTCCATACGACAGGGCAGATGCACAGCTATAGAGACGGGATGAGGGTGGGGGAGAGAACCTTGGTTCCTGCCCTTCGGCGAACGGCTTCTTGCGTAGGCGGCGATGCGCCTGGGTGCTCAAAGACGTAGCGAGGAGCAGTGATTACTGTGTAAGGAGTACGCTTTTCCAGTGCAGCCGTGGGCAGAGACGCCATGGATAGCGCAGGAGGGAAGGTGGTGACGGTGCTCGGGTGCGGAGGAGCTTGTGGTGGTAGTGGGGGAAGGAACGACCTGGTGGATGGTATCGCGCGCTCGGCAACTGTATACATTTTGAATGCGGGGAGGGGGGGGCCTCGTATCGCCAATCATCTTGATCAACGACTCCATCCGTGTGTGTGCTCTTTCTTCAGATCCTCTACCCCTCCCCCCTCCGTTCGTGGACACCGGCGCATCTCTCTCATTCTTCCCAAAAGCATCACTCACACGACCGACACGTGATGCATGAGGGGCGCAGATACGCCAAAGGCCCCTTCCCCCCGTTGCCCGTTCACCCTGGCAACTTAGCCACCGCTAGATGTACTTTGAATGGCACGGTGCCATTCTTCTCCGACTCACTCCTCCCTCCGGCATCCGTGACTCTCTGCATCGTCACAACGGCGCCGCCTCCCCCATTTCCTTAGCAGTACCAAGGGCCATCTGAGCAACTAGCTGACCGACACCCGTTTTTCGGCGTTGGCTCATCGCGGTGTTTGATCTGCGCCTTGACACCAGCACCTGCGCCTCACCAAGATGATCTCCCTCCTCTCATCTCTACCACGCCCCCCTCCATCGTCTCTCTCTCTCTCGGTCTTCGTGTGCATCGATCCTTCACACTCGCCACCCACACTCAGCGTTCACTGTATCGCAGTTACCGCCCCTCCGGCCCCCTCCAAGGACGAGCTGCACCCCCGTAGCCGCCAGCGCACCATGGAGGAGTTCTACGGTATGGAGGTCTTCGCCGGCAAGTCGGCAAAGCCCAATATTTCGGCCGACCGCGTGCTGCATGTGACGCAGGTGGCGCTGCCGCCGAACGCGTCTCACGCCATCACGCTGCTCGTCAAGACGGAAGGCAAGTCTTTTGTGCTCGCGACACTGGACCCGCAGCAGGCACTCTTCCACGTGAGTGTGGACATGCTCTTTAGCGGCAAGCAGAAGCTGACGTTCACCTGCGAAGGTGCGGCTGGGGCCGTGCACGTCATTGGGTACACACAGCTCGCGGAGGAGGAGGAGGCCATAGACGACGAGGATGACGATGATATGATGGACGACGAGGACGTCGCGTAATGTTGAGTCGGAGAAGAGGGCGTGGTGGAGCAGGTGCTGCGCACGTGTGTACGGGTGTCTGCGTGTAGGCCCTTGTGCGAATACGTCTTCTTGGTTGTCCTGCGCGATGGACGTGGTGCCGCCGGTGAGGAATGCCACGCCACATCCGTGCGTGCGTGCGCCGTTGATTTCGATTAAAAACCCGCGCATCTCCGGTGTGCGTGTATGTGACGCTAAAACGGGCCATTGCGTTGCCAGGGTGGGGCTGACAGCGATGAGACGCGTCGCTGCCTGCGTGACGGCGGCACGTGCCTGGGTAAGGGAGGGGGGGGGAGGCCGCACATTGGGAAGCTGGACCATCGGATGCCTCATCCCTCACTACCACACCGGGTCTTTCCTTTCTCTGTTCACCGTCATAGCAAAGTCTGCACAGGTGCTCTACACGGGATCTCTCACCACTTGGAGAAGCGCAGGCGCGCGCAGTCGATGGCGCCCTTCGCCTCTGCAAGGAGCCTCCCCCCCTCTCTCCACCCTCTCCCCCCACACACGCACACACGTACACACCGAAAAGAGAGTAGATGCAGAAGAGGGAACGTAGGAGCGTGCTGACACGATGTCTGTTGGTGTGCTGCGCACGAGGGTGGCGATCGTTGGCGCATGTGAATCCTCTTCGACAGTCCCGCTACTGCTCACCTCTGCTCCCCTACCCCCCACCGGCTACGTGGCCAACCCACGGCGGTGCGTGCGCGTAGCCGTGCGCCACCTTTTACTTTGCTCGGATCGAGGTGTTCTACACCGTGTCTTCGCACTAAAAGCCGGTTGCGGTGTACGCCATGCACCACACCCACTTCCCTCATGCCCTTGCCACCGTCTTCCCGCCACTCCTTTTCCCTTCATCTGCGCGACCATCCCGCGAACTGCCCGATGACGCTCACCAAACCCCATTCCCCTCCCCTCCCCCTCGCCGCCGTCCACGCGCATGCACAGTAACACAACTCCGTCGTTCACTCCGTAATTATCTTCACGTATAACCAAAGTCGCCACACCCAGACAACTCAAGCGCAACGCATCACATCTTCTTGTGACACCTCAGCTTCCCATTAACCCACTCACGTGTTTACACCGACGTCCCTCTCCCTCCCTCTCTCTCGGGCGAACAACCTCTTCGTGCCATCTCCCCCCTCGAAGTCTGAGCTGCTGCCCGTTAAGGCGACAACCTCGTCTTCTAGGCGTTTCTCTTTTCCGCATCGACGAAGCTCTCCGCCTCCGCCTTCCGCGAGCACGCACGCACAGAGCTAGCATCCCCCCTTCTCTCTCTCTCGCTCTCTCGTGAGGTTTCCGCTCTTTGTTCTCGATCCCATCACCCTCCCAGTGCTCATCATGGAGGGCTTTTACGGTATTGAGGTGGCCGCCGGCAAGCAGGTGAAGGCCAAAATCCCGGAGGAGTGCGCGCTGCGCGTGACGCAGCTCGCCGTTCCCGCCAACGCCGCTGGAGCCGTTTCTCTCGTCGTGTCCTTCGAGGGCAAGCTGTTCACGATTGCCACGCTGGACCCCAAGAAGGGCATCTACCAGATGAGCACCGACCTCGTCTTCACCGAGGCGCAGGACGTTTCCTTCTCTGCCCAGGGCGCTGGCGCAGTCCACGTCACCGGCTACGTGCAGCCAGTCGGCAACGACGATATGATGATGAATGCCATGGCCGGCGAGTCGGGTGAGGAGGATGAGAGCGACGACGACGAGGAACTCGAGGAGGTGTCGGAGTCGGAGAGCAACGAGATCGCCAAGGCCCCTGCTTCCGCTGCCGCTGGTGCGGAGGACAGCGACGAGGAGGACGAGGACGAGGAGGACGACGAGGAGGACGATGGCGAGGATATGCCGCCGGCCGACCTCGATGACAGCGACATGGGCGAAGAGGACGAGGAAGTCGACGAGGAGGATGATGAGGAACAGATGGATGACGAGGAAGGCAAGGACGATGAGGATGATGAGGATGATGACGAAGATAACGAGGACGACGAGGATAGCGACGACGACGATGACGACGACGAGGACGACGAGGACGACGTACCGCGAAAGTTCCAGCGTGCGGAGCGCGGAGACCACCGCGGTGGCTTCCGTGGCGGACGTGGCGGTGACCGCGGTGGCTTCCGTGGCGGACGTGGCGGTGACCGCGGTGGCTTCCGTGGTGGTCGTGGCGGTGACCGCGGTGGCTTCCGTGGTGATCGCGGTGGTGATCGTGGTGGCTTCCGCGGTGGTCGCGGTGGTGACCGCGGTGGCTTCCGTGGTGGTCGCGGTGGTGATCGTGGTGGCTTCCGCGGTGGTCGCGGTGGTGACCGCGGTGGCTTCCGTGGTGGTCGCGGTGGTGACCGCGGTGGCTTCCGTGGTGGCAAGCGTGGCCGCTACTAGGCAGTTTGCCCCGTGCCCGGGGAACGTGATGAGGGAGGTTGATAGCGGTGAGGGTCACGAAGAAAGCGATGAAAAGGACCAGGTATGAGGAGGCGCCATCCGATCGCGTTCCCATACGCCGGGTCTCTCCTCTCCCACCCGCGCCCCGTTCCTGCTCGCTCCTCCGCGCCTTCCCCTCCCCCATCCCCGCTCGCCTGGCGGGGCACCGCCGTTCGTCTCTCTTCGGTTGTCTGGCTTTCTCTTCACGTGTGTGTGCGCGCGCGTGTGTGTGCCTTCGCGCTGCGCCTCGATAACGAGAGGCCACGCCTCGACGGAATAGCGAGCGGAGAGGTCCTTCCAACTCGAATCCGCTGAAGAACGCGCGCGCACACACACACGCGCCTGCGCAGAGGTAACGAGCAGAGCAGGTGCTTGGGCGGGGCTCTTGCTTGCTGCGAGGTCTTCCTCGCTCGCCGACGTTGCACGCACAATCACCGACCCTTTCCTTCTCGCTCTCCTCTTTCCCATTTGCCCCACGGCTGTCTGTGCCGCCTTTGCTGTTGCCGCTGCCGCGCCTCTCTTGCCGCACCAAACATGCGGAAAGTCGGAGGGGATGGGCAAGAGAGGGAGGAGGAGGGAGGGCAGGGGTGGGCGCGCGTGAAAATGGAAGGCGATGTGAGGCTAAAGGCGTCTGGCGATGATGCGGCGGTGCAGCAGCAGCTTTCTCTTCAGATCCCCAGCATCCCCTCAACTCACCGGCCCCGGTGCACATAAACCCAAAACTCACGCGCACGCACTCCGACTCGGACCGGCAGACGACAGATGGCGGTGACGGGTGTATATCCGCAGACAGAGCCGGATCGGCTCATGCGGGTGCACGCGCGTGTGTGCGTGCGTGTGTTGTGCGCGCTCTTCTAATGTTAAGCTCGATGATCCAGTCGGCCGTCCAAATTTTTACTTTCATATAAAACTCTTTCGTTCTTTCGTAGTGTTTCTCTGCGTCTTCCGCTGTTGCCTCGCCTGCATCGACGTCTTCGCGCTTATCGGTAGTCGTCGTCGGTTACGGAGCTGTGACGTAGCAGCGGCAAGCGGGACGACTGGGCATGCGCCGCGGCAGTGGCAGCGGAGAGAGATGTGTGTGTGTGTGTGTGACGTCTCTCTTGACGGTTAACCGATGAAGCGCCGAAGGAGGGAGGCGAACCAAAGGACGATCAAGTCCAAATCCCACAGCACTTTTCGAAGACGAGAGGCACAGGGAGCGGTGCACCGCAACGGTCCATCGTGGACGTGCCAGCGATGCGAGATGCGGGTGCGAGGCGTGCGAGCATCGGCGGCACCGTGTCCGCTGCCCTTTGCTTTCCTTGTTGTTTTTCGTTTTCTTTCCCTTTGTCTTTGTGTGTTGCGTCGCCGATGCGGCAACAGGCTCTCCGCATCGGCGTTCTCCTCTGCGCTGTGCTGTGCTGTGCGTGGCTCTCTTACTCTCGCCCTTGTACGGATGCGCCACCCTCCTACGGCGTGCCGCTCGCTGCCTTCTCGCCGTCCCTCGCACAGGCACGGCTGTGTGTGTCGGAGGGCGATAGAGGACGTCGAGGGAGGGAGGGAGGACATGCCAGGATGCGGGCGTTAGATGGGGAGACAGAGTAACAGCCAGGCGGTGGGAGTGGAAGTCCACCGAAGCGCAAAAAATCGAAAGAAGGGACGGCACGGAGGCAGCTGCGGCAGCGACAAGAGAGAACGGACGCGCACGGAGCGGTAAGACTGCATGCTCTTTCCTTTTTAAAAAATCTCTGCCTTCTCACGGGGGCCCGTTCACTGAACACGTGCCGGCCAGGCCTACTCCGTCCACGGTGGCCGTTGATGAAGTCTATTCGTGGCCTGTTGTTGGCACCGTTAAAATGGGAGCACTAAAGTGAAGCACACAACCTCGGGAAGACAACAGAGAGGGCAGGGAGACTCGCACAATCCGCTGATGCGTGCGTGCGCGATGTGCGTGAAGGCGGAGGCTTGACGGTCCTTTTTTAGCGCGCACGAAAGAAGGAAAACGTGTGTGTGTGGTGGTGGGAGGCGCGCAGGTCGATGCGCGAGCGGTGAGGCAATCGTGTCCGGTCACTGTGCGCCACGCTTACCTAACAGCACATGTGTGTGTGTGTGTGAATGGGAGGCTTTGCGTGCCACTTGCGTCTGAAGCTCCCCCCCTCACCAACCACCGCCGGCTCCTCCTTTCAGCTGACACCTGTCTACCGCAGATGGAGTTGCCATGCACCCCACCTCCCTCTTCCGCGCTTACTCTCTTCCGCGGCGCGATAGACAGACCTACGCACACGCCAGCACGCAGACGCCGCTACAGTTCCCTTCCCTTCTCCTCTTCTGCAAGGTTCGGCATTGCTCCTAGACACGACTGCCACACGCATCGTCGCACTCGCCTTACTCCAGCTGCTGCTTTGCTCTTCACCGCTGAAGGTGCCAGTGCTCACACCCACACACACCCGCACACCGTTGCACCATCCCTCCTCCCTTCCTCACGCTCTCCTCCCCACCATGATGCAGGAGTTCCACGCGTTCTCGGTGTCTCCAAACAAGGAGCACAGGCTGGAGATCCCGGAGGGGTGCGGCTTCCACCTCTCTGTCGTTTCGCTGCCGCGAGGCACCAACGGCAAGTCGACGGTTTACGTGTCCGTGGATGGCAAGTCGTACGCGCTGGTGTCTCTCGACTCTCAGCAGAACGTCCTTCAGGCACCTACCGACCTCATCTTCAACTACCAGCAGCAGGTCACCTTCTTCGCGAAGGGCTCGGCGACGGTGCACTGCGTCGGCTACCGCCAGGAACTGGACCTCAGTGACGACGACGATGCGCCGTTCGCCATGGAGAGGGGCAGCGATGACGACACCGGCGACGCTACTAAGGCGGCGGTAAAGTTGCCGGCCGATGCCATCACGGATGCTGAGGCGGCAAAGAGGAAGTCCGCTGCCGCCGCTGAGAGCGTCTCCGAGGATGAGGAGGATGACGAGGAGCTGACCGACAGCGCCGAGGACGCGTCTGCAGATGCGGCGTCCGATGAAGGGGCTGACGGAGAAGAAATGGACGAGGACGAGGACGAGGAGAATGATGAGGAGGAGGACGACGATGACATCGACAGCGACATTGCCAATGAGCCGAAGGGGATGCAGACCCGTAACGTTGACCCCACTGCCCCTTCTTCGGAGGATGAGGAGGATGTCACCGATGATAACGATGACGAAGAGAGCGATGAAGAGATGGACAGTGATGACCTCGCTGCGATGGAAGAGGACGAGGAGGACGTCGATGAAGATGACGAGGAGGAGGCGGAGCCGCCGATGAAGGCGGTACGCTCAGAGGGTCGTCCCAGCGGTGGCTCTCCGCAGGCTCGCCTGAGCGCTGGAGGCTCGCCGAAGGGCTACAAGAACGGTAGCGGCTCTCCGCAGGGTCACAAGAACGGTAGTGGCTCTCCGCAGGGCCGCCCGAGTGCTGGAGGCTCGCCGCAGGGCCACAAGAACGGTAGCGGCTCTCCGCAGGGCCGCCCGAGTGCTGGAGGCTCGCCGCAGGGCCACAAGAACGGTAGCGGCTCTTTGCAGGGCCGCTCTAACGGAGGCTCTCCGCAGGGCCGCCGCAGCTGTTAAATGATCCCCGCCGCCAAAGTTCAGCGTCACATGGCCATGAAGCGAGGTTAAAGGCACGGGAGAACTCGCGGCATCGAAGGCGGCTGGGATGGAGGATGGGGAAGGCCTACAAGGGCTTGACGCTCCGCCTGTTCCTCCTCCTGTGCTCGGCCCTTCGGATCTCAGCCCTCCTCTTGCGTGTGCCTCGTGCCCCGTGCCCCGTCTCACCTACAGAGCCCATCCCCTACCCTTCCCTGTTTCCGTGTGCCAGCTGCAGCCTTGGTCGGCTTCGTCTTTCTCGTGTTGACTGCCTAACGTGTAATGTTCTAGGTTTTCTTTGCTTTTCTTCGTCTCCCGTCGTTGGTGCTGCGGCGGTGACTGCCTTCTTGTCCCTCTATCTAAGCTAACATGTTGAGCAAGCAGCGGGGTGGTGGGGTGGGGTGGGGGGATACGCGTGCCCGCGCACCTCTCCACCTCTTCGTGTGTGGTGGAGCAGTTGAAGGTCCTGTGTCTGTGTGTGTGTCGATGGGACGCTCGTGCACCCGCGGTCCCGATCTCGCCGCTTCTCCCGGCTGTTTCTCTCGCCTTTGTTTGCCGCTGCGTGTAGCACGACAGACGGCAGTGCGAAAGAGAGGCACGGGTCAGAGAGCGGGCAGGGGGAGGGAGGGATGATGAGCACAGGGCCGCTGTCGAGGGTGGCGGCGTCGGGTATCAGCGCACATATTGCTGTTGTTGCCCGCCTGTGTGCACCATGTGCACGGCTGGGTGTGTGAGCACTCGCTGCCCGCTATGTGTCTCGGGCGCCACCGCGTATTTCATATTGTCGTTGTTAGTCAGAGGATCCTTAACCTTCTTCTGTCTGTCGTCGCCCCCCTCCCCCTTCCATTTTCCCCAGTCGTGCACGCCGGGTGGGCGGGAGAGGGAGTCCGGGGCGGAGGGGGGGGGGTGAGCGTGCGCTTTACATGCGGTGGGTTTCCATGCACTGCAGCAAGGATTCGAATCACACACGAACAGCACCACGACACGATAGTCCCTCGCGAAGGGGTGGGGGGGGGCAAAGAGAAGCTCGACGGTAGCGGCAGGCGGCACAGCGGATCACCTCTGCGGCTCCGTCGCGGCACGAGCGAATCAGAAGGCATACGAACGCAAAGCCCGGCAAGAGGCACTGAAATTGCGGGTGAGTGGGCGGCCTCCTGATGTGGCCCCTCGAAGGAATGGGCTAGGCTAGGTGGGGGGGGGAGCGAGCCGCTCTGCATGATCTTGGCTCTGTCGGCGTGATGGAGTAACGAGAGATGACGGCGGAGGAGAAGTGGGGAGGAGTGGGTGGGCGCAATGGTGCGGAGGGCCACACCGCTCCTCTACACACCCTCCTTCCACTCTCCTGCTGCTGCTGCTCCGCTTCGCACAACAATACTTTGTTGCCCTCCTGTCCCCCTCGCTGCCAGCGTATCGCCCATGTCTCTTGTCCACCGACTCTCCTCTCCCCTTCTTCACTGTTTTCTACCACCCGGACCACGGTCTGGCTTCGTTGTGTCGTAGGTCGTGCTCCCTCCACCGGCTCGAAGAGTACACAAAGCGACGGACACATGTGATCATGGCCGAGCTAGCTAACCCCAACCCCACCGTGTTCGAGCCCACGCATGACCCGCTCAAAGGCCGCACCGATGCGGAGCGCGCGGCCGAGGATGATGAGGACGCGGAGGACCCCATCGACGCATGGGAGGTGTTCGAGATGATTCGCCGCATTCGCGATCCTGAGCACCCCAACTCGCTCGAACAGCTGAAAGTCGTCGAACCCTCGCTCATCACCGTCGACTGGAAGAAGCGGCACATCCGTGTTCTTTTTACTCCGACGGTGCCGCACTGCAGCCTGACCACGCTGATTGGTCTGAGCATCCGTCTGCAGCTCGAGCGATCACTACCCGAGTACACGAAGGTCGACATCTACGTCACCCCCGGCACCCATGAGCAGGAGGAGCAGGTGAACAAGCAGCTCAACGACAAGGAGCGGGTGGCGGCCGCGCTGGAGAACCGCAATCTGCTGAACGTGGTGGAGTCGTGCATAAACGAGTTTGATGAGTGACAAGACCACCCCCACTGCCGCGTGGCGGCGACGGTGTGGTGATGGCTGCGGCTGTGGTGGCTGTGTGCGTGGCGGTTCTTCGTCAGTCAGCTAGTGGGAGTTGTGCGACGGCTGTAACGTCGCTTCTCTACATGTGCTCTGTGATGGCCAGCGACTTCTATGTGCGCGTGTGCATTTTTCCGTACGCGCGTCCGTGTGGCGCAGAAGAGCGCGTGCACACGTATCTTGTTCACGTGTGTGTGTGCCCCATATCCAGTGCAACGGTGAACACTCTGCCCCCCCCTCCCCCCTCGCCGTTCGGCTTCTCAAGAAAAAGCGAAGTGAGTCGTCTGAACGCCGTCGCCTCACGTGTCGGTGTCGCTGCCGGTGGGCCTGCACTCGCGTGCAGAAGCTGCCCTGCACATGCTTGCGCACTTTTCCCTCCCTTTTCAGTGCCTCGAGGCACCGTGACTGGGCCTCCACTTGCCTCCACCACCACAGCGGCTGCATCGGTGCCCCCTCCAAACAGTAGCGAACTCAGCACGCGTCGCCAGATGGTGTTTCCGTCTCTCTCTCCGTATATGCCCGCTGCCCCCCTGCCACCCCACACACGCTCTCTCTCTGTCGGTCAACGCAACCCTCCTTGACTGATCTCAGCATGCCAGCGCGCCGTATGTCGAAGGGGCTCACCGCCGCGTGTGCCGACTTGACTATCCCCAATCAGCGCACGTTCCGAGACGCACGTTTTCGAGCGAAGTTGGTGTGTGTGTGCGTGCGTCAGGGACGTGGGAGGGCGCTGTACGCCCCACCCTCCCCCCTCACAGCGTGGACGGGGTCCGGCCTGCGCACGCCGTCGTCCTCTTCCGCCTTTTGTTCTGTGCGCCATCACCCTCCTCTCGTCTCTTCGGCATAGTGTAACACATAGATGCACCTCCCCCCTTGCTGACACCCGAAGCCTGGACACACGCCTGCTCGCACACCCCATCCGTCTCTGCCCCCCGTCCTTCCTGTATTCACAGCCTTTGATCTACAGCGCGATGAAGATGGATGCGCCAGCTGTCACGCACTCCTCGCAGCGGACGGGTGACCACACATCTACCTCCCAGGTTCTCTTAACCAACAAGGACGACGACCACCGCTGCGACCACCATATCCCTATCGCCGCCCCGCCCAATAGAAGCTACTCAGCCTCCACTCCACCGCTGATCTCGATGCGGTACAGCGGACGTGCGCCGTCTGCCTCGCACAGTCACGTCACCTACGGCGGGGACGCCTCCGTTCGGAACCTGGCGTCGACTTCATCGGCCTCGTCTCTCTTCACGTGCCCGAGCACTTCGCTTTCGGGCTCTGAGGCGTGCAAGACCGCTGTCCTAGGCGATGCACGAGCCACGAGGGGCACGGAAGGCATGACGACGCCGGACGCCGTTGGCGCCGCTGCCGCACGAGATGTATCATCCCCGCGGCGCAGCTCTGTCGCATCCCCCTTGACGGTATCGACCACAGAGCACGTGGCGGAGCTCACCGCCCCCGAGAACGGCCAGGATGCGGAGGAGGTGCACAGCTGCATAACATTGTCCTCCACGGCAACTTCCCCAGCAATGTCTCCTCTGACAGCAACTGCGCCGCGACTTCCACAGCAGCAGCGAGTGCTCCTGTCGTCGTCCAGCAACGACCGCCAATACACGTCGCCGGCAACGGTACCGCCTACGGAGGAGGCCGCGCAGCTCCTCTCCTATAGCAGCTCTTTCCCCAGCATCATCACGGTGTTCACCCCGCCTGCTATGACGGGAGAGACCGCCGCCCACGCGCCGCTTTCCATGAGTCCGGCACCGGCGAAACCGCCCGCCGGGCCCTCGGCCGCGACGGCGACAGCCATGATGACGTGCCACGCCAGAGCGTTGAGCGACGCCGAAACGGAAGACGTGAGGCACAAAGCTCGTGCCCAGCCCTACATGCTGCTCGACTCGGACTGCAGTGGTAGATCCACCGACCCTTCTACCGGCACTCCGGTGGCGTCAACAGAAAACGAGCACCAGCGCCGCTCATTCCACGCGACAGAGACACGCGCACCGCCACCGGACAGCACGTCCTGCGACGTTGAGGACGCCGAAGATGCGGCGCCAGCAGCTCCGTCAGCCACCATCGCGCCAGCGGCGGCGGAACGGGCCCTATCGAGTGAGCAGCGCTACGCCTTCCACATGGCAGTAAAGGAGCACCGGAGCGTGTTTATCACTGGCGGCGCTGGCACCGGCAAGTCGCACCTGCTGCGCACCATCGTTCGCGCCTTACCCGCCTCGTGCACCTTCGTCACCGCGACGACAGGCATTGCCGCTCTCAACCTCAGCGGCTCGACGCTGCACAGCTTCGTCGGCTGCGGCATCCCCAGTCGAAGTAGTAAGGGCGACAGCCTGCTAAGCATCGTTCTCAGCAAGCAGCGCTGCGTGCGCAACTGGCGCACTTGCCGCGTACTGGTCATCGATGAGGTGTCTATGCTCGAGCCAAGTTTCTTCGACCTGGTTGACTACATTGCTCGGCACGTGCGCAACCGCCCGCACGAGCCGTTCGGCGGCATCCAGCTCATCCTCTCAGGCGACTTCCTCCAGCTTCCACCGGTATCGCGCGAACGGCGTGGCAGCAGCCCGCAGTTCTGCTTCGAGACGGAGGCGTGGTGGAGGGTGAACCCGAGGATATGCCTGCTCTCAACGCCGTTCCGCCAACGCAACCTGCGCTTCTTTGCCATCTTGAGCGAGATGCGCTTCGGCGAGTTGAAGCCGGAGTCCGTCGAGCTGCTCTACTCGATGGACACGACGGAGCGGGTGCACTTTGTGCGGCGCACAGACGTCGCTACAGGTGTGAAGGTGGAGGACGACCATGGGCCACCGGAGGTGGTGCGAGTGGGCCTCAAGCGCGAGGCGGACGTGAGCGCCGAGGCTGCAGTACGCAGCGCAGCGGCCTGCAGGACGGAGATGTCGGCTACGAGTACGCGACAGACACGGCTTGAGCTCGTCAACGGCCTCGGGCGCGCCATTGATGCCCCGTTTGATGGCTACACAATCCTTCGCTCCACCCGCGCCGAGGTGGACGCGGAAAACGAGAGGTACCACCGCCAGCTCAACACCGAGATGTTCACGTACCGCGGCTTCCACACGGGCAAGGGCGGCTTTCCGGATACCACACTGACAAGGATTGTGCACCTGCGCAAAGGCGGCCGTGTTATGCTCATCAAAAACTTCGACCCTCGGCTAGGGCTCGTCAATGGCAGCACCGGCACGATCACCGACTTCGTGAGCTTCGCCACAGGCTACCTCTTCAAGACGCAGGGCGTCAGCGCCGACGACGCACGATCCATCTGCGTGGGGCGAGGCAAGATGATGGACCAAAGGCACACAATGCTGCCGGTTGTAGCCTTCGACCTGCGCTGCGCTGATGGCACCGTGACCACACGTGAGCTCGTTGTGGAGCCGCAGGAGTGGAGGGAGATGCTTGGGTCGCGCGAGGTGTCACGCTCTGTGCAGATCCCGCTCATCCTCGCCTACGCCATCACTATCCACAAGTCGCAAGGGATGTCGCTGACGCAGGTGGACATCGACTTCAAGAAGGTATTTGAGTCTGGCCAGTCGTACGTGGCGCTGTCGCGGTGCACTGACATGGAGAGCGTGCGACTGCACGGATTCGATGCCCATCGCGTCAGCGTAAACGCCACTGCTCTCACGTACTACAAGGCACTGGCTCTGCAGCAACAGCGGGTGCGCTGGCGTCGCGCTCATGTACCGCAGATGGTGGCGGCCGAGGAGGCCATGGAGGCGTTCAGCTGCACACCGTATGGGTACGTGCTTCTCAACGAGGCCAAGACGCTGGCGCGACACGGGAGGGAGGATCGCACGAGCGGGTTCAGCTCCAGTTTCGATACGTTCTCCTCCACCTCCACGTCGTCCAGCCGCTCCTCGGCATCCGACGAGGACTGCCTCAAACCGGAGGACTTCGACGACGAGAACTCGACCGCCATGAAGGCGGTGCGCAAAGAGCGGCGCGACGGCGGCGGCGAAGGACGCACGCAGAGGAGACGCAAAATGCACCACCGGCCCCGAGACGGCCCCGCACGGGCGGATGATCAGAGCGTGGGACCCGCTCGCGCATATGCGCATGACAGGCTCGGCGGGGAACCGAATGGCGGTAGCGACGATGACGACGACATGAACGAGACGATGCGGCTAGACAAGCTGCGGCGACGCATCACGCCGCTACTGGCGACGGCGGCCATGGTGAAGCGCCTCGTCACTCGTCAAGTGATGCCGCTACATCGCGTCCGCAACTCGCGCATCATCGTCGACGCGCACGCGCTATTTCAACTCGTAGCGGGGCCGGAGTCCGCAGCGGCGTTTGATGTGCTCTTTGGTCAGCAGGACAACATGATGCGGGTGCCGTTGTGCGTGCACACGCTCGTCACGGAGGCGGCGGCGTACCGGAGCGACTCCGAGTCCCTCAGCCAGTCGATGTCACCGCATCAGCCAGTGGAGGGGCCACACAGCAGTCACGGCGATGCCTTCGTAGGCTACGACACCCACAGAGGAGACTTAGGTGGGGTGAGGCGCGAACCGTTCGATGCCCAGCTGCTCGCAGCTTCCCACGCGGCAGCCGAGGCTCTTGCAGTGATGGAGCGGGCGAAGCAGGACTTCATTCTCGACGTGCAGCGACCGGAGCAAACGTGCGCGCTGCCGGCGGCGGACCCTGGCTGGCTGCGGTTTACAGTGACGTTGCCGCTGCTCCGCCATCGACAGGCGAGGGCCCGAACGAAGGGTGGGGCGGGTGTCGATGCTGCGAGTGACGCGGGCGGTGCGTGCCACGAGGTGGACTTCATCCTCAACCGCGACCCCCGCGAGATTCTCCACCACCGCGCCATCCTCGAGTATGCCATGTACTTGCAGGCCTCCTTCGGCGAAGGTGTCGTCATCTGCACGGACTCTGTCCTACTGGCCGCGTACGCTCTTGCATGGCGGCTGCGCGTCGCGTCGATGGACTACTTGTGCGGCGATAACAGCGGTGCCGATGGCGTGGCTGCTTGATGGGGCTGATGGGCTGGGGATAGAAAGGTTATGCGCTATAGAGTGCCCAGCACGCAGGCGAACACACGCGGGACCCGGAACAGAGCTAGCGGATAACGTGAGGGCCACGTACCTCGTTGGTCTCACGAGTGCCACTGACGAAGGCCGGAGGCCACTGTCCGCGCATGTGTCTCGGTGTGTGTTCTCTGCTTGCTGGTTGTGGGGGCCGTTCCCTTTCCTTTGTTTGGTGTGCGGACTATCATGTGCCACACACACACCCACCCAGCGACGTATTCCCACTGATCCACCAATACCACCGCGGCGCCGCACGTGGCAAGGCAGCCGTCCCACTCTGGTGCGCAGGATGATGATGGTGGGCCTTGCACCGGATCGCATCGAGATCACCACTGTCGCCACCGCATTCTCGCGGTGCTGTCGCACTTCAGCTCGCACAGGTTCTCTGCTGATGAATGCCCTTCTCATCCTGTCCCCGCTCTGCTGGGGCGCTGAGCAAAGAAAAGTCACTGGAGGACAGAGGCCAGGGAGAGGAGGGTGCCCGATGTGTCAGGCACACGCCCCCTCCCTTCCCCTACTTCGCATACTCTGCATCAACGCAGCTTGTCGGTGTCGACTCAGGGACGCTGTTCTGGTCCTCTGCGCGCTGCGTCTCTCACTGTAGCGACAACCGTTTTCGTTGGTGTGCGCACGTGATTGTACACGGCGACGTCGACATGCCCTCCACTATGTCACCATCAACAACTTCTCTTCGGGCACACAGCAATGATGAGCACGTGCACCCGAACGTCTCCGGTGCGCGGTAGAATCCCCCCTTCCCCTTCACTGTCCCTCCCTCCGTTCTACTTGGCCGCTCTCCCTTGCGGACGTCTTGTCGAGGGTGGCGCTGACGTCGACACCGAAGCGAAAGTAACATTCCGCCTTCTTACCCAGCTAACCCTCCTCCTCTTCCTCCTCCCCCCAAACGGTACACGCAAAAGCCCGCCACCAACAACACGATCATGTCCACCTCGTCTTGGCGGGCGGAGCATCTGCTCATCAAGCACAGCGGCAGCCGCAACCCTGTGTCGCGCCGCACTGGGCAGCCCACCACCATATCGTACGAGGAAGCCGTCACAGAGCTGCAGAAGTGGCACCAATCAATCGAAGAGGGAAAGATGACCTTCGAGGAGGCCGCTCGACAGCGCAGCGACTGCAGCAGCTACGCCCGCGGCGGCGACTTGGGCGTCTTCGGCCCTGGGGAGATGATGAAGTCCTTTGAGGATGCCACAAAGTCTCTCGAGGTGGGGCAGGTGAGCGGCATCGTCGTGACCGACAGCGGCATACACATCATCAAGCGCATAGCCTGAAGCGGAAACACTTTCCTGTTAGAGAGAGAGTGGTCTGGGCGGATGGTAGCATGCTTTAAACACGGACGAAGGCTGAGAGGAGAGGAGAACTAAGGTGAGGTGGAGTGGAGGGGGCGGGCGAATGCGCAGCTGCCACTGATGTGGTCGGAATCCTGCAGAAGAAGGTACAGAAGGGTGCAAGCGGTAGACCACCACACAAGCTCTTCACCCTCTTAGCAGGCCTCCTCGCACGCATCTCTGTATGCGTGTGCGTAGGTCTCTGTCTCTCTTACTCTTCCTCCTCCTCGTCGCTACCCGTCCACGAAGTTGTCGATGCCTTTGCTCCTCCTGTGAGCGGCGCGTACCCGATGACCTTTTCCGGCGAGAGGGCGGGGGGGGGGCGCACACACCCCTCTCCGCGCGTGCCGCCTCAGGGTCCGGTGTGTCCACTCTCTGTCTGGGAGGAAGCCGAGCAGCCCCCCATATCCCTCCCCATGCCGAGCCACTTGTGGTGCTGACAGGGTCAAGCACCGACGGCGCAGGGGAAGCCAGAGGGATGTACCGCTACTTGTGGCCAGCGGCCAGACCCTGGATGGCGTGGCGTCGGGGAGACCTGCGACAGCGAAGACGCCCATGCCATCCATGCGATGGGGCGAGTGCCAGCGCGACTGGGACGCATCTCGGCCTCGGCCTTCACACTGCCTACTGGTGCGTGGCGAGCCCGAGTGCCGCCTCGAGGGGGGAGGGGGGATGCACCAGGGGTGGCGGCCTGCGAGGCGGGGGTAGGTGGGCAGAGTGTGAGGCAGGGTGTGGGTGGCTGCTTCGCGCGGCGCGGTGGGGGGAGGGGCCTGTGACGGACTCTTGTGGTGGAGCGGTGCTGCGTGGAGCCCGCGTTGCACGGCGGCGATGTGGGTACGCTAGAAGTGAGAAGTAAACACGTTCCTCTGATCCTCATGTCGCGCCGCTCGATGCGAAGTCGCGGTACTGACACGGGTGCTCGTATATACCCAAGCTAACGCACAGCTGCGCACATGCCGTTTTGCCCGACCCGCTCTCTCTCTTACCTCCGCGTGTCCAGCCATCACCCCTGCGGATCCGTCGCCTCGCGTTCGCCTCTCTCGCGCACCGGATGCCTGGTGTCGTCGCCCCCCTCCCTCCCCTCCAATCACGTCTTCCGCCAGCTCCCTTTTTCATGCGTCCCTGCGTGCGCCCCTTTCGCGGTGTCTGATCTCCCCTTCACGTGGCTGCTGCGGCGCTACGTGAGCACAGACGCCGGTGGACCCGAAGAGAAAGTGAAAAGTACTCCCGTGACGACTCGTGACCCCGTGGTACGCCGGCGCTCGTCCCCTGCACCTCTTCTGTGCGGTCTTCGAAGCCTTCTTCTGCGTAAGCTGTTACGCTGTATTCGCTATGTAACGCTACTTGCGCCTCCACCACACCCTCCCTTTCCCTTCGCTGTCTCGGTCGCTCTGCTTGTGCGACGCACCGCCGCGCGCGCACACACACTCCACACCACTGCCGGTGTGTCTTCATGTGGGACTTGGTACCAATCAGTTTTATACCACCACCGTCTTGTTCACTGTGCGCGCTGCGCAGGCAATGCGGTGTGCGACGCGCATTGGCCGCTCCCTTTTTAATGGCGCTGATCGAGGCACAGGAAGCCCATGGCGTGGCACGTCCATTGTCCGTGCGGTTGGCGCCATCTACGCTCTTCAAGTGGGGACTTTGGACATCACCGGCGTCTCGGCGGGGCTACAATGCACCCTGAGCACGTCGAGCTTCTTTCCCGTTGGCAGCGGCGGCGGTCCTGCAGCGCCGCTGTTTCCATCAGAACCGGCAGAGCTGCACGCACCGGGTGTCGTGGCAGCACCAGGAATGTCGATGGAGGGTAGCGTGTACACCGTGCACATTGTCGGCCCCGCCGCGTTTGTCGCCGCCGTCGCTGAGGTGCTCGGCGATGACGTCCTCGTCGACCTCGCTGGTAGGTATCATGTGGAGCCGTACGCCTACTGGCGATCCGGCAAGCACCAGTGCCCCACCGTGCGCCTCTCATACGATCGACTGCGCAGCACTGAGGACTCGCTCCGTATTCTGCACGCTCCAGACAGCACGGTGGCGAGGCAGGGGCGCCTCTATCGTGCCATCTTTGTCGCCTCGTGGCTGTGACGTTCACCATCACGTCATGCGGGAGAGAGAGGCAGGTGCCCGTGAGCCGAGAGACACCGAGAGGCGAAGACAGCCGCGCATGCGCCTCGTTCTCGATAGTGTTTAGCACGCGTCGGCCTTGTGTTGGTGCGCGCCCACCACACGCGGCCCTGAGAGAGCCTATACGGGTTCTCCGCATGTCGAGCGCGTGCATGTGGATATATGGGCGCTTACGTCACACACAAAAAACGAAGGAGCGCGGCGCAGAGCACGCGCGCACCATCATCAACCGGCGAAGCTCTTTTCGAAGGACACCACCTCTGGTGAGCGGCAGCTGTCGCCCCTTGCCACTGCACCATCGCGTTCCCGCTTCTTGCACTCTGTTGCGCATAGCCGTTACTTTCGGTGACGTTGCGCCGCACCGTGACAGCTGTGGCGACACTGTGCAATGGGTGAGACACGTGCCCCGAATGGTTCTCCCTCTCCCCCCTCTGTGCAGTGGCGCTGCATACACCGTCATGCTGTGTCTGCATATATATTTGTATGGCCGAGTGCCGTGTTCGAGCCTCTTCTTATGTCTCTACGGTTTCGCTTCTTCACTTCACGTTGTCTCCGCCGCTCCGCGACTCACTCATGCGCGCTCGTGCACCTGTGCGGACTTTGTTGATGCGCGTTGGCTACACACACCTCCCCACGCGCCAGCCGGGCAGCTCTGAGAAGGGGCAGGGGGCACCAGGGTACATAACGGGCGCTCGACACAACGGTGCGCACATCAGCGCCTACACTCCCACCGCCGGTGGGCCATCTCGCTTCCACTATTTCCGCTTTTCTCCGGCTGCAGCAGAGCACGATGCCACCGGCTCGGCGCCCTCCAGTCGCCCATCTCATGACGAGCACGCCGCCGACACAGGGCGTCAACTCGGGAAGGTGCCACCTGCCCCGTCCAGCGACGTCCCCGATGCGCAGCGGCTTCCGCGGTGGATCATCTTTTCGCCTCTGCACACTGCACGGTGACGTTTTGCCGACCGCAGCGGAGGCGGGAAGGAAGTGTAAGCGGGCCAGTGCTCGGCCTCTGACGGGCAGCACATCGTCGCCCGCTTGCAACTCCTTCCCCCTTCCGCCGAGCCGTGCGGAGCGCTTCGCCACCACCTCTAGTCGTGCCCCCGCAGCACCAGCACCTCCACTCCACGGAGGTGCTGCACCGCCGTCGATGGTGAAGTGCGGTAGTGGAAGCGGCTCGGCTGCTCCTTCTACCGCCCCCTCACCTTCACACGAGGGGCGGCTGCCCTCCTGGACGGGGTGTAGCGCTGCGTCTACTTCTTTTGTGGAGGATCGGGTGCGGTGCTTAGTGCACCCCGTAGGCGAGGCATCACGCTTGCCGACGCCCCTGCAGCGCATCCTTGCCATCGTACTGCGCATTCTCCAGCAAGAACGCGCGCAGCTGAAAGGGCAGCGCCCGTGTCGGCGGCACTCCCGGTCGCTTGGCACCGGCGTCGACGCTGAGGTCATCGAGTGCATAGTGGATGCTGCGCAGGCGCCGTCGCTGGTGGCTGCTGCCGACATTTTTTCCGCCTTTGTTGCTGCACACCTGATGGACGGGTCCACGCTGCTCTCCTCCCCAGTTGTGCTGGTTGGTGCCGCCCTCGCTGAGGCTGTCACCCTTGGCCAGATCGAGTCGTGCGTCATACCCATGCCAGAGCTACTGTCCTTCCTGGACGCAGCCATCAGCGTTGGCCACCCCGGTGCGATGCACTCTGTGGCCGTCTGCCTGCGCGAGGGGACAGCAGGCCTGCAGCGAGATGTAATATCAAGCGAAACGTGGTTGCGCTGCGCGGCCTCGTCAGGCTACCTTCCTGCCATGCACGAGCTCGGCGAGAGCTACGAACGTGGCGCACCCGCCTCTTCCAAGCTGCCCGCGGAGGCGGCGGAGGACGCCGCGGACTGGGGCGAGGCGATGCAATGGTATCGACAGGCGGCAGAGGCCGGGTACCCGCCGTCGCAGCTGAACTTGGGTAAACTTCTCCTTGCAGCGACTGAGCATGGCCAAAGCGAGGGCTCGGCCGCCGCGCCACAGGTGGCGCATCTTCTCACGGAGGCCAAGCGTTGGCTTCACGCGTGCGCTGCAACCGGCGTAGAGGAGGCGGTGCGCCTCGTGAAGCGCATCGAGGAGAAAGGTGCGCGCTAAGGAACCCCGCTGCGCACCCAGTAGGATCGGTAGAGGGATTACCATGGAGTTGTATGTGTATATATATATATAGAGTGAGATGCACAGGCCGTGCTCATCATGGTGTTCTGCCCGCCATCATCATCTGTTTTGTCGGTTTCTCCGCCCTGCTCGCTGCATCATCTTCCTCGTGGCGTATTGCCCGTGGTGGTAGTGTGCGTCCCTCTGCGTGAAAGCTAACAGAAACGTACTTGCACGTGACGAGAGGGGATGACGCATGGCGGGAGGAGAGCGCCAAGAACGATGTGTACTCAAGGGCGATGATCGCATGCGCACATGCGTGCGGGGCGTGCTTGCCTTTGCGTGACTGGCTGCCGCACTTGCACGTCTCGCTTGCCCTCAAACCAGGCCCACTCAGGCCTCTTGTTCTCTGTTCCCCAGCTTTTCTTTCGCAACGCAGACGCGTGCCGACGCTCGCTCGCCTCTCCAGTGTGAAGTGGTCTGCACGCACACGCGCAGATCACATGTAAACCGCGCACACCGACTCCGACACCGACAATGTAGCGCGGCGACTTGCTCACCGCCCCTTCGCCCTCTTGAGGACCTCAGAGCGCTCTGGCTGCTCACTCGCCTTCCTGCGGGATCCACCGCCAGCACGGCCTTTGTGTGGTGCTCTGCCCCGCTCTGCGCCACTTCACCTCCCTCTTCTTCCCTCTCCTCTCCTCTCCTCTCTACAACTTCTCTGCGCGCATCTCGGCAGTACCTGAATCCCTCCCCCCACTGCCACACGTCAACGTGGGTGGTAGCCTCCGAAACATTCGCCAAGTCTCGTTGGTATATATATTTTTTCTTGTTCGTTTCCGGCTCGGCTCTTCTTGCTTCCGTCGTCGTCGCCGGCGTCAGCGCCGTTCTCGCCGTTGCTCTCCCTCTGTGCCCGTGCGAGTAAGCGGGTCATCCGCTTTCGAACCTCCCCGCAAGCATCGCGGGTGCGTCGGTGCCGCCACTGTTGCTCCCTGCGGCTTCTTCCTTTCCTTACGGATCTCTCGCAGGCCACGCCGAGCACACCCTCGTCACCAGCCATGCCGACCGAGAACATCGTTGGGAACAGCATGATCCGGCAGCTCCGGCTCCTGCGGCGCCGTGAGTGGTACACCTGGATCACTGTGTGGCCCTTCACGGTGCTCTACGTTGTCTCCGTTGTCCTCTACCTCTACCCCGAGCTCGTCTGGGACCGCGTGACGTATCTGGTGCATCAGACGTACATCGACTTCTTTCACGCCATCTGCTTGCCCATTCTCGTCTTCCTTCACTCCTTCCTCTCCCTCTTCACGATTTGGTCCGTGCGGTTTCGCGCTCGCATCATCTATCGGGCTGTGGCGATGGAGCAGCTAACCGTGGCGACGGATGTCCTGGTGGAGACGCACCTGCACAGGGGCGAGTCGGAGATCGTGCCTCTGCACCAGGAGGGCGACGACGGTCAGCCGCCGTGCTTTGTGTTCCAGCAGCGCAAGTGGAAGCTGGACGGGCATGAGGGTATTTTCGTGAAGCCGCGCTTCCCCACGAAGCACAGCTTCTCCTACTACATTCGGTGGGAGGGTCTCAACAAGGAGGCGGACCGCACGAAGCAGGTGGACGCGTACGGGCTCAACAAGATGGAGGTGGTCATCCCCGAGTTCCAGGACCTCTTCGTCGACCATGCCCTCTCCCCGTTCTTCGTGTTCCAAATGTTTTGCGTGCTGCTCTGGTGCCTCGACGAGTACTGGTACTACTCCCTCTTTACCGGTTTCATGATGGTGGGCATGGAGTGCACGACAGTCTACCAGCGCATCCGTAACATGCGCACGCTCCGCGACATGGCGGAGGTGCCAGTGCGCGACATTGACGTCATGCGTGGCGGCAAGCGCGTCACAATCAAGACCGATGCCCTGTTGCCGCTGGATATCATCGTGGTGCCGAGCAACGCCCCGTGCCCGGTTGACGCGTTGCTGGTGAAAGGCACTGCGGTGGTGAACGAGGCGACCCTGACCGGCGAGTCGACGCCGCAGCTTAAGGAGGCGCCGGATGACGTGGATATAGCCCTCAGCGTCAAGAAGCACGCGCGACACATGCTCTTCTCTGGCACGCAGATTCTGCTCAGCAATGGCCCTCACGAGACCTCCGAGGAGGGCGCGCACAGCCGCGACAGGAGCAAGGCGCTCGCCGTCGTGCTGAAGACGGGCTTCGAGACGAAGCAAGGCAAGCTGCTGCGCACCATTCTGCACAGCCAGGGCCGCGTCAGCGAGAACAGCGGCGAGGCCTTTGGCTTCATTGGCGTGCTCGTGGTCTTCGCGCTGGCAGCCAGCGGCTACCTGCTGAAGCGTGGTCTCGCAGATCCGCACCGCAGCCGGTGGAAGCTTTTCCTGTCCTGCGTGCAGATCATCACTTCCGTGGTGCCGCCGGAGCTTCCGATGGAGCTGTCGCTGGCCGTCAACACAACTCTGCTTGCGCTGACGAAGCTGCAAGTGTTCTGCACAGAACCGTTCCGCATCCCGTATGCTGGAAAGGTAGACACGTGCTGCTTCGACAAGACCGGCACCCTCACCACGGACGAGATGCTCTTCGGCGGTGTGGACATGATCGATGGCAAGGGGCTGTTGAACAAGCTGAAGGCGATTCCGAAGTACTCGGAGATGGTGCTGGCTACGTGCCACTCCCTCGTCTACCTCGACGAAGAGACGCTGGCTGGAGATGAGATGGAGAAGGCCGCCATCACCGCCTTGGGCTACCGTATCGACAGCGAGGACAACATTCTCTACGACCCCAAGCCTCTTAGGGATGAGGACAAGGAGGGGCAGGCGAAGGCCAAGAAGGGGGCCGCGGCGCAGCAGAAGATGTACAAGGTTCTACTGCGCTTTCCTTTCCTCGCCACGCTGCGCCGCATGGCCTGCGTCGTCTCCGCCCCAGATGGCAAGTACATCGTCGCCAAGGGCTCGCCGGAGTCCATCGCTGCCCTGTGCGAGTCTGTCCCTGAAGACTGCCTGAAAATCGCCGAGGAGACGGCGGCAAAGGGCTACCGCGTCATCGCCCTTGCGTATCGCTCGCTGACAGATGCGGAGCGGGCGTCAAAGGAGACCATTCTTGCGCTGCGCCGCGAGAACATCGAGAAGGGGCTGCGGTTTGCTGGTCTCGCTGTGTATGTGTGCCCGCTGAAGAAGGACGCCAAGGAGACGATCGAAAACTTGGAGGGCGGCAGCCACCGCTGTGTCATCATCACCGGTGACAGCGTGCAGACGGCGATCTCGGTCGGCAAGGACGTGTCGATGCTGTTGTGCAAACGACAGCTGGTGGCGAAGGACGCGGCAGGTGGCGGAGTAGAGTGGGTGGACTCGGTGTCGAGCGTGGTGCAGCCGGGGACGCCCCAGGACATCATCGCCAACACCTTCCAGCGCAGCCGTCGCAAGCTGACGCCGCGCGAAAACGAATGGGACCTCTGCGTGAACGCGGAGACGATCAGCCCGGAGTCGATGCAGTACATCATAGAGACGTACAACGAGCATGTCACCATCTGGGCTCGCTGCGCTCCGACACAGAAGGAGGAAATCGTCACAGACCTCAAGAAGAAGGATCACATCGTCATGATGGCCGGCGACGGCACGAACGACGTTGGTGCGCTCAAGCAGGCACACGCCGGCATTGCCGTGCTGAACTCGGCCTCGGTCGCCCCCAAGGCGGAGAACAAGGAGCTGGTGGTTGACCCGCAGCCGCACAACGAGCCGGATGTGCCGGCCGATCTGAAGGTGCCGCCGCATTTCAAGTTCACCGTCGTGCCTCCGGAGCCGCAGGTGGGGACGCCGTTCATGGAGATGATGAAGTGGAAGATGCTGGAGGCGAAGCGCAAAGTGGAGATCAAGCAGATCACGGCGTGGAACAAGCAGCTGAAGGAGGCGGAAAAGACCAAGGCAGACAAGAAGGCGGCTGCGCCGCCACCGCCGCTGAATGGCACCGGCGACTCGGACTTCCTGATGGAGTCCCTCTTCAACTCGGAGGACGAGAATATGGGCGGTCCGCCGATGATCAAGCTTGGTGACGCGTCCATCGCGGCGCCGTTCACGTGCCGCTCCAAAGCTCTTACCTCTGTGTGCGACATCATCCGGCTTGGCCGCACGACGCTTGTGACGACGCACATGATGTACAAGATCCTCGCCTTGAACTGCCTTACGCAGGCGTATTCCATGTCGGTGCTGCACTGCGCTGGTGTGAAGTTTGGCGAGAAGCAGATGATCTTGGCTGGCATCATCTTGTCCGTGTGCTTTCTCTTCATGTCTCGCAGCAAGCCACTGACGCACCTGTGCCGTCAGCGGCCTGTCACGAAGGTGTTCCACCCGTACATGATCTGCACCGTCTTCTTCCAATTTGCGCTGCACCTGTATTGCATGATGAAGACGTCGTGGATGGTGGCGGAGGTGGACGCGACGACCATGAGCGACATGAGCAAGAACTACCAGGAGGTCGAGTTCAAGCCGACGCTGCTGAACTCCACCATGTTCCTCCTTACCACCCTCATCTCCGGCGTCACGTTTGCGGTGAACTACCGCGGCGAGCCATTTATGCAGGGTATACGCAAAAATCGCCCCATGCTCATCGCCCTCATCATCCTCGGCTTCGTCGTCTTTTGCTTCGCCTCCGAGGCGAGCCCGGAGTTCAACGAGGAGTTCGAGATCACCGCCTTTCCCACCGAGGCGTTCCGCACGCGCTTCACGCAGCTCCTCCTGCTCGACGCGCTCGGCTGCTTTGTGGTTGAGAAGGCGTCGCTGATGCTCTTCACGGACTACTGAGCCGTGAGGGATCCACCTGACGGTGCCAGGGTGTTGTGACTGGCAGAGGAGGGAAAGGCGAAGAGGGGGGCGGGTGCAGGCTGCTGCAGTTGATGCTGTGCGGGGCTTTGGAGAGGTGGATGGGCAAGTTCGGGTTCACAACGCGGAGAGATGCACGTTCCAGTGGCTGCTGCAACACAGATCGTCGCGGAGGTTGCGGTGACACCGGTAGCGCAGTCCGTCGCCTCCAGCCGACCCTCCCTGTCTTTGCAAGGGGCTCTCTGTGAGGGCCTTACTCGCCGTACTGAGGGGACTCGGAAAACATGCGTGGAGGGATGGATGGATCGGTGGCTTTTCTCGTGTTCGCTCCTTTTCTCTCTCTCTGCTTGCGCGGTTCTGCGTGTCTGCGCCTCCATGTGTGCGGTTGTGGGCGCATCAATGCGGCGTGGGGAGACACACTCACGTGGGCGTGCGTACATGCACCACTCGGCGTTTTGCTTTCCGGGCACACGCTTGTGTGCCCGCGCGCGTCATCGCGCTCCTCCTCCGCTTTTTCATATCTCCTTGTGTGGTCCTGTCCCTTGTCGATCTTTGGTCGTCTCCTGCTCGCCAGGGAGTGTGCGCGTCTGTGACGTGTGATGACCTCTCGCTATCTGTTTCGCTCTCCTCCTCTGTTGATTGAATCGGTGCGCGTGCGTGCGCCCGTGACGTTGTGCTTTAAAGTGCTCCTGTCTCGCCTCTCGTTGCTTGACGGTTGGGGGGTGGTGGTGGTGGGGGGGGGCGGAGAAGGCTTCGCTGTGAGTGGTGGTGGTGGTGCTGCACCATGTGCGTGTGGAATTCGGAGGGGGCGGGGCAGGTGCGTGTGTGTGATGGTGGTGACAAGGGATACGGGCAGCGTCATATGGTGGAGGATCGAGCGGACATCCTTACTGGTCTCCTCTCTGTCTTCCCAGTGGTTTATTACTCAGCGCCTCTACAGCTGCTACTCTCTCTCTCGCGCGCGCTCCCTGTACTCGACATTCCCAGCTGCAGCACTATCGTGAGGTTGGTGTTGGTGGCTGCCTCGCTGTCTAGGGTTGTTCTCTTCGGTGTTGTGTCTGTGGTGTAACCCATCTTAATACTGTAACTTCTTCCGGCGCTCTTCTACTCGCTTGCCGCGTGTCTGCGCGTGCAAGAGCGATGCCTGATGAGTGTGCCAATGACAGTCGGGAGGAGTGACCCACCGCCGCCATTCTCCCCGGCTGCGCCCGTCCCCCACTTCTGGTTTTGCGTGTGCGTGGCCTGGAAAGCCGCCATGGCGAAGCGCACAGATCATTGGAGAAACATTGGCACTAAAAGTACGCACGCGTGCAGCGCGCACAACGTGTTCCTCGGTAGGCTTGCATCGTCTAGCCGCCCTCTGTGCATGGGACAGTGTAGCAGGGCAACCGTTTGCGTGTGGGGTGGTCGTGATCGAGCTTTGCTCGTTCAAGGGGGGGGTGGCAAGAGATGATGTTGACCGGCATGGAGTGGGTCGTCTCTCCGGTCCTCTACCCCCTCCCTTCTTGCGTCGCATGCCACGCTCTCACTCTCTTGATGCCACACCTCAGCCATGCGCTCCGCAGGATGCGTTTGGGCACGCCTGTGGCACGAGACGTGGGCAGTTCCCCTGAATGACCTTATCCCCACAGGCGCCTTCTCTACTTCTGTCTGTCCTTGGCCTTGCCTCTTCCCTCGCTGTCTTGCCCGCTTCCTTGTCGGTGTGCCCCCAGCGCACGTGGTTCCTGCAGTGCCGCGTGCCACGTTCGGCGAACTTGCGCGCGCGCAGCACACAACCGCGCAGCCTCGCAACACATCCTGTTGCGTGCCCGTTCTCTAGAGGGCACTGCCTCTCCTTTTCTCCTTTGGTGTGCGTAGTGTTAGCCCCACCATCATGTCATCGCCTGCAGCGATGCCGATGGCGGACGCTGGAGAGGAACGGCCGCCATTGACGGCACCAATTCCCACCGTAGACAACCCACTGCCTGCTGCGGCGGCCACGAATGCCGTTGCTGATGTCAACAACCTATCCACCCTCTCCACTCAGGTCTACCTGGAGCGCACGGTGCTGGGGGTGCTGGCGCTTGCTCTGGAGGACGTGTGCCGAGTGCGACCACCGAATCCCGTAGACTACCTCGGCAGCTATCTTCTCCGTCGATCGACCGCGAACAACACCGTCGAGGTGACCTACGAGGACACCGTTCCCAAGGCCGTACCGACTACCGACGAGTGAGGTGGTCGTGAGGCGTGGCGGAGGGGGTGGCGTGTCTTCCATCCCTTGTACGTCTACCGGTGGCGATGTCGTCCTCTTGGATGCTCCACTGAGGGCACCTCCGCCTCTGCTTTCTTTTCAGTTCACTGAGCCGCGACTGCCGCTCTGCTCGCCGCGGTGCGCGGCCGCCCATGAAAGCCAAGATGCAGCGGTGGACTCAGGGCGGAGGGCGGACGAAGGTGGGGTTTGTGCTGCCCTTCTTGCTTGCAGGGGCGCGAGCTTGGCGTGCACGCTTGTACTGATAATGATGTACACTGACTTTCCAGACTGGAAGGGCGAGACAGAGAGAAGGGCCTGAGAAGAGGACCGCGGAGGTTCAAAGGAGAGGTATGAAGATGCGCTCGTCGTGGTGGCATAGCACGCCGCGCTCACGACCTCCTTGGCTCCCAGCTTTTTCCGCATGCGTGTGTCATCTCTCTGCGCTCTCCTGCTCTCGACCTCGCTTTTTTTTTTTGGCGATGCCGTGAGCTACGAAACGATGCGCAGAATAACGGCACTCGCTGCACACGTAATGCCGCGGAAACAGATTCATGCTGCACGCATACCCAGCGTGAGATACGCGACGGGGCTGCCCGCTGACTGCGCGCTTGCTTGTAGCGATGTCTCCCCGCCCCCCGTACCCCCCTCCCCACCGAGCGCGCGCTAACCGGCACGCACGCGCTCCCTCTGTCGTTCTCCTGTTTCGACTGTTTTTCCCTCTTACACACACACACACACATGCATGGATGCATGCACAGGCTTCTGTATACATCCCTGTTATCCCTCGCCTTTCTCTTGCTTTGGCCGCCTGCCTTGCTCGGCTGGTCTCCCCTTTTATCCGTTCGGTGCCGGCACCACGTACGCCCAGGCACACGCGGACACAGGCACGTGCAACTTGATCGTGTGCAGCCATGTGGCAGACTGTCGTGCGGCGATATCGACTTCAGCCCACCTCCCTCGCCGCCTTCCTAGAGTCCAACTGCATGGTGGCTAAGCCGCCCACGGCGGCACTGCATAGGGGCTCGAACCTTGTCGTCGCCGAAACCAACAGCCTCAGCATCTTCGAAAATCTAGCAGCGGAGGAGTCGCTCATCCGCGGTCTTTCGCTCGACAAGGAGCAGCATCTACTCCTCTTCTACGTCAACCGCCCCTGCGTCGTGGTGGGACGCAACCAGAACATCTTTCAGGAGGTGTCGCTGCGACGGACGGCGGCTGACGGCGTTTGCGTGGCGCGCCGCGCCTCTGGCGGCGGTGCAGTTTTCCACGACGAGGGCAACCTCTGCTTCTCTTTTCTTACTCACCGCACTCGCTATGCGCCGGAGAGGACGATCCAGCTGGTGCGCCTCGGACTCTGTGCGAGCTACGCGATCGACCCGGCGCGGTTGACCACGACGGGTCGGCACGACCTGTTCCTTGACCATAGGAAGATCACAGGGTCTGCTATGCGAGTGCAGCGCGACATTGCGTACCACCACTGCACACTGCTCGTGGACACCCCACACGCGTCGCTCAGTCGCTACCTTCGCCCAGAAGGGGACTACGTGGCGTTCGAGACGCCGTCGGTGGGCTCCGTGCGAAGCCCCGTCACCTCACTCGCCGAGTCGGGCTGCATCGCTGGCGGGCCGGGGGCCGTGGCGGCACTCAAGAGAAACATGGCAGAGTTTTTTCTAGCGGAGGGCGACCGCGTGCTGGATGCGGCGACGCCGTGGGAGCTTGACGCGGTGGAGCTGCGGCAGAGCTTCGCCACCGCACGACACCGCTGCGCGAGCGCGCCTCTCTTCGCCCTTGACGTTGTCGGAGCTGTCGCGGCAGATATGCCCTTCATCGAGGGAGAGGGCAGACGGCCGGCCCGCGGTGACGCCGCCACCCTTGGTGAGGCGGTTCACAAGGCAGCGTCGAAGGACTGGGCCTACGCGATGCCGGAGTTTACATCGACGGTGGTCCTCAGCGGCGGTGAACTGCGGCGGCGCCTGACAGCGCTTCCTGTGTGGCAGCACGTCGCATCGCTATGCTTCCTTGCGGAGGAGGAGTTGCTGGCGGTGCTGCAGCACTGCGTCTTTGAGGGCTCGGAAGGCCTCGAGGAGCTGGCGGCGGGAACCGAAGCGGGATTGCACCTGGTCACCACAGTCGAGCAACGTCTCGTCACGTCTGTTGTCGTGAGACGCGCAGCGCCCACGACAGCCACGGCTAGCGCTGTGGGGCCATCGGGTGGGAGCTCTGGGGGGTGGGTACAGAGGTGCCTTTCGGCCTTACTGGTTGGCCACCCTTTTGATGCCGCCGTCGAGGGCCTGGAGAGTCTTGGCGACACCACGGCGGTGGTGCAGAGCCTGGTGCACGAGGCAGGGCCACTCTGCCCCGATCTGCCCGACATAGCCGGCGACGCGGTGCTGCTGATGGTGACCCGGGTGCTGCTGGATGTGTGGCGAGACAAGAATGTGTTCGACGTCGCGATCTAATTCATCGAGCCTTAACATCGCCTGGGGTGGGTGCGAGAGGCGTGTACAAGGGGCTGTGGCTCACAGATACAGACTCGAAGGAATAATCACGACGGCGTAGTCGCTTGCCTCAGCGGTGGTCTGTCCAAGCTCGTGAATGGTGCCTACGGCGCAGCGGTGCCGCGAAGCCCCTTTTCGCGTTCTCCGCTCCCCTTTCTACCAACGCCGTTTTTGCCATTGTTGTCCACGTCGGCAGCCTCAAACACACACCCTGTGCGTCACTGACTCGCATGCGTCGGTCCTCCCTCTACGTCTCCTCCACTGTCCCCCTCGCTCTCGTCCAACTCTCGGTGTGCCGGCTCTGTGCTCACGCATATGCGTCTGCGCCATTTGGCGGCCCGATGTTACTTGACACGTGAACGCATCACCATCAGCTTGTATCGTCGCGGCAACGACTGCCGTACAAGGGGGGCCCCATCTCCCGCCCACACACATACACACACAGTCAACTCCCCTCCCCTTTCGCTTTTTCCGAGCTCCGCGCTCATGCGACGGATTGGCGTGGCAACATGTCAGCGACGGTGGCTTGCCTCGGCACTGCTGCCCCGCGCCGGGAAGTGCGGAGCGCCATGGTCAGGGGATAGCTCCGTTCTCGATACCGCGGCGTCTCTCACAACCGCGGTCCGCGAAGTGCGCTCCACAGCGGTCTGCTGCGCCCCAAAGGATGCGCAGTATCAGTGCGGCGGGTGCGGCAAAACGTTCCGCCTCGTCAACGCCCTCAACCACCACATCATGACCCGCCACGGTAACAACGCCAAGGCGCTCATGAAGAAGGACGGCAAGCTGGTCCCTGTGGAGACGGACCAGCTCAAGGGTGGGGTGCATTGTGGGTCCTCCTCATCGTCCACAGCAACGGCGAGCTCCGCAACTCTGGCCGGGGCCGCCGCTGCGGCGTCTTCCTCTCCACTGTCCGGCGGCGCCACCTCACCGTTTCCGGCGCACTTCGCCGCCCCATTCGGCGCCGCCGCCGCATCCATGGGCGGGGTGGCGCCGTCTTTCACTCCACCAGGCACCGCTCCAGGGGTGCTGCAGGCCCCCGCCGCGGCTGGCGGAACCACTGCAAGCCATGGCGATAACGGAAACGGCGCCGTCGGGGCCGCTGAGGAGACCGAGAAGCGCATGTTCGTCTGCACGGTGTGCCAGAAAACGTTCCGGCTGGAGGCGGCGCTACAGCACCACTATCAGGCGAAGCACAACATGGATATGCCAACCTCCGCCTCGTCTCCGTCTTCTCTCGGCGGCGCGAGTACGGCACCAGGGACTGGCGGCGCCTCCGCGTCCACTCCAGGAGAGCCTGGTGCCAATGGTGGTGGTAGCGCTGGGGCGTTTGGTGGCGTGCCTGGCGGATGTGCAGAGGGTACCGCAGCTCCTGCGAACGCTTCTAGCTTGGGCGCTGCGCAGTATGTGCGACAGCAGGAGGGGGCGCTGCCTGACGCCCCGCAGTACCACCTTGACGTGGCCCCGAACGCGCCGGAAGAGGGCGACATTGCCGCGCACTGGCGCTGTGTGAACATGTGTGTGCTGATGGGCGACGTGCAGGAGGTGGAGGAGGGGTACGTCTTTGAGGATCATGTGCTGCAGTTCACCGTGGCGACCGAGTTTGCTACCCCGGCTCCTGGCGACCCTGACATGGACTTCCACACGGTGCGCGTGTACGGGCACGAGTTTTGGGCCCCGCTGAAGGCGGACGTGCAGTGTGGCGGCCGCTTTCTCGTCACGGGACGACTGTGTATGGTGCCGCAGTTTGATACGCAGCTGAAGAAGTACTACCACTATCCAGTGATCCAGGTCTTTCCCGGGTCTGGTAACGTGGTGCGTGTTTGACACGATTTCGTTGGAGTACGCCAGTACGTGCCAGCTGTAGTGGCGGAGGCCGACGATGAGCCTTGTACAGGGAGGCGGATCCCGCCGGCTTACGCTGTCGTCTGCTTTCGCAGCGAAGGGTGCATGCGAGCGCTGCAGGAGTGTGCTACCGGAGGGCAGGAGGGTGCGCCGATGCCGAAGCGATCGACTGCGCTGTCGTTGCCGTTTTCTTGGCTGCCGGGGTGGTGCCCATCGACGTCGACATGCATTGCGCGCGTGAGGGGCTTTTGCTTCTTGTGTGCCGAGAGGGGGAGGGGGGGGATGCGATGATGTCGTGAACTTGGCGAGAAGGGGCGGTGCTGGGGCGTGTTTGGAAGAGGCAGGGGGTGTGGAGGGGATGGGCTCCGCTTCGGGGGCAGGCTGAGAGGTGTGAAGAGATGTCTTTGCGCGTGTGGTTGTGGGGGTGAACACGATCGTACAAGAGGGCGTGCGCCCGTGGCGAAGGAGAACGCCCCTGCGCATGCGCATGTGTGGTGGTGCGCGCTGTTGAGCGTTTTGTTGTTGCTGCCTCTTCTGGCACTTCTCCTCCCCATCTGGCAGCTCTCCTGTATTCGACGGAGGCGCATCTGTGCTCTCTGACATACGCACGCACGCACGCAGTCAACTCTCCGGCTGCCTCGTGTCACTTCTCCTCTCCCCCGCTCTGTCCATGTAAGTAAGGTACGGCGACACAACAAGCAGAGGGGATGCGAAGCTGCGGGAGAGAGAAGGTGCCCACGACTTCCTGTGTCCGTGCTCATGTGGGCGACACAGTGGTACCGTACGCTGATGACAAGGGTCACTGTCGAAGCGGATCGCCTGCTGGCACACAAGGCCGTTTCATCAGGTGTGGCAAGGGAGGTGGCAGCAAGGATGCGCTGCTCGCTCTCTTGAGCCTCCCGCGCTCACCGCACCATCTGAGATTCGGGGAGCGACCGTTGACTGTGCCCCCGGCGACACTTCTTTGGGCAAGTGCGCCACTGCAAGTCCTCACTCACTCTCTGCACCGCCTCACTGACCCGCGCCCTCCTCCTGGCTGTCCGGACGTGTAAATTGCACTAACATCCAACGGCCCAACGACTGTTTCAGCGCACGCTGCGCTGGACTCAAACACCCCCCTCCCCTCCCCTCCCATCGCGGGTAAGAGAGGCAGCAGCGCCGACTTTTCTGTTCTTTCCCGCCCTCCACTCAGCTCGCGAACTGAAGGCCTGCGTGCACCTTCACAGGAGGAGTCGGGGCGTCTGCTCGGTGTCCATTGCGCTCCTCACGTACGCCACTGCGCGGGCTCCGGCGCACTACGCACACAAGCACATACATAGCACGTCACAGGCGCACCCGCTTATCGATAGTGGCGCTCGCCTCGTCTTCTCAGCGTTTCGTCTCGCGCTTTGGGTGTCGCCGTTCAAGGATTTGGGGACTTCTGCGCGGGTCACGCCGCAGCTCGACCGCTACCGCTGGTAGAGAAGCCACGGTGACCATATGCACGGAGGCACGCACACGGAAGCAGAGACACAATGAACGTCGTGCACACGGCCTCTGTTGATGGACGCATCTGCTGCGCGGCCAACGAGGAGGTATGGGTAGCGAAGCAGAGCGGAGGCATCGCCGTCTTCTCGGCGCGCTCCGGAGACCATGTGGCGGACATCGCCCTCAAAGCTGACGACGGCTCAACCGCGGCGCAAGTCACGCACATGATGGCGGTTTTTGGGGAGGTGTGGGTGAGCACGAAAGAGGGCCGCGTTCACTTCTACGAGCTCGCCACGCACAAGCCGGTGGGCTCGATGCTCATTCCCGGGGCAGAGAAGAAGGCAGAGGTGGTGAACCTCTCCTTCAACGGCCACGTCGCCGTCATAGCCACCGCCAGCGGATCTGTGTACGTCCATCACCCACTGCATCACCAGCGGCTCGGCACCCTTTCCACGTCCACGTCCCCGTGCACGGCAGCGACTCAGTTCTACAGCTTCGTCGTTGGCGGGGATGCGAGCGGTGCCTTGTATCTCTGGGACCCGGTAACCGGGGAGTGCGTCATCTACCACAGCGGAAGCAAGAGTGAAGTCGTGGCGCTGCTGCACGAGCCCACCACCGGAACGATATGGGTGTCCCGAGTGAATGAGCACGTGGACGTATACGCAGTGAAGGACGGAGCGTTGCAACTGCAGCATCGGGTGAGCGGGATCGGGCGGGTTACAGGGATGGTGGCGGTGTCTGGCACTGTGGTGGCGACCACCTGCATGAAGCGAGTCGTACAGATCGAGGCTGCTACGGCGAAGATCACCGTCAACGTGGCGGGCGCGCACGACAAGTTCATCCACGGCTGCTGCAAGGCGATGCACCAGGAGGTGGCGCAGGTGTGGAGTATCGGCAATGATCGCACGCTGCGCGTCTGGCATGTTGCAGGGCTGCAGGTGCCGGTGGTGCCTGTGCCAAAGCTACCACCTGCCGCACAAGCCGCGCTCACCTCCTCTGTGGATGATGCGCTGAATCTACAGCAGAGCGAGCTGCGGGCGGAAGCACGGGCAGAGCTGCACAGCCGGATGAGCATGGAGGACAAGCTCATGAAGGCGCGTGAGGAGGCACAAGAGCTGCGACTGCGCGTCTTCAAGGAGGAGGAGAGGCGGCTCATGGTGGATGCGGAGCTGACAGCAGAGCGGAAGCTTCGCAAGGAGCTAGAGGAGCGCAACGCGAAGCTGGCGAAGGAGGTGACAGACATTGCGTCGAACGTGGCTGTCGCCGAGCGGGAGCGTAACAGCCTGCGCGCCGAGGTAACGCAGCTCAAGATGGACTTTTCCAACGCCCGCACGGAGACGAACGCCAAGCAGACGGAGAAGTCAAACATTGAGAGGCAGCTGGCGGAGGAGCGGACAACGAAGGACACGTTGGCGCAACGCCTGCGCGACGTGGAGGGGAGGCTGAGCTCCCTGCAAGCGGAACACCGCCGCGTGTGTGAGGCAATGGGCAGCGCTACCGCCCACCAGCAGATGAGTAAGGCGCCTACAGATGACGAGGTGAACAGAGGTGCCGTGGTGAGCGCGGAGCTGGAGCACGCGCGAAAGATGAACGCGCTTATGAGGTCTGCCATGGCGTCGATGGAGTACACCATCCGCCGCCGTGAGGAGGAGGACCGTGACTTGGTGGCGCTGCTGAACGCCTTCCGTGGCCGCGTCGCTGACCGTGTCACAGACCCGAACCTCTCTGCGCTTCTCCTCGCCACCATCGTACGCAATGCCCCGCGCTTCGACCTTCAGTGCGACGAGTTCACCAAGGCGGAGCTGATGGAGCGCAACGGGCCATTCCTGCAGTTCATTCAGTCCCTGCGGGCCACCGACCCGGAGGCGTACCGGAAGCTAATGCACTACCTGCAGAACCCTTCCATAGCCCAGGGACTGCCGGCTGATGCGCAGGTGCTGCTAGACCGCTTCGTCGCGCTCGCCTCGAAGGAAGGCGAGGTGTCCGACGAAGACATCGCCAACTTCAAAAAGACGATTCCCTGCTTCACAGACTCGGTGGCAGTGCAGGGCGCCGGCCAGATCGGTGGTGGCGTCGGCACTGTTTCGGCTGATCTTCCGGGGCTGCTCGGCGCCGACGCGGGTGGTAGCGGAAAACTTGGGGGATATGTAGCGACACCGGGCAGGCTCCTTGGCAACACCGACGGAGATCTCACAATAGAGGAGGAGGTTGTGAACAATGCCTTGATGCGCGAGCTACACGGGCAGCGGGTGATAGATGAGAACTACATTCGTGAGCAGCAGACCATGTTCGAGTTCATTCTAAAGACGCGCCGACTTCTAGTCGAGAGCCTTGCTATTCTGCACAAGCGCACAGTGAGCGCGCGGCAGGTGGTGGATGCACTCTGTCTGAAGACCACTGCCCCTAACACTTCCTCGCCGGCCACGACGCCGTCGCGCAAGAGTCTTCAGACATTGCACAACATCTTCAGCGGGGTTGTGTGCGAACTGGAGGAGCTGACCACCGAAGTGGTCCAGCGCTACCTCTCCGGAGCTGAAAAGCAGCGTCTTGGTGTGGGGCAGTAAAGTGTGGGGGACGCGTGAGCTGTGGCCTCAGTGGGATAGGGCACTGGGGGAAGGTGAGGGTGCAGAAGAGTTCCATATGTCCGCTTGACTGCTCACCTCAGTCGCTGCGGCCTCTCTCTGCCGACCAACGGAGCGCCTCTACACAGATGTGTGCTCAGTAGATTACATAGACTAGATGGCGAGAATACGTACACGTCTCTCTTCCTCCCCTCCTCTGTTGTCTTGGCCCCCCAACCCGGCCGCTATTCTCGGCGGCAGCGCGACTGTGCGCTGCGGCGTGGCGAGACACACGTGGATTGTGCTCCTGCTCGCGTGCCTGTTGCAGTTGTTGTCTCTGACGACAGAGGTTGGGGGGGGGAGGCGGACTGCTTTGAGGGCAAGTCGTCGAGGGTTCCTCTATCTTTCTCCGTGTGCTTGCTCGACGTGTTTGACTCTTCAGCCTTGTGTGCCGGCGCCGTGTCGGTGCCGTTGCGCGTCCAAAGACGGCGGCGAACTGAAAAATAGGAAAACACTGACTAAACCGCGAGCGCTTGACGTCGCTGCACTGCAGAAATCGCTTTCCAGCTGCACACAAGGTCCGTGCGCACATTCGCGCACTCTACGGCACTCGTTGCTCTGCACAGGGGCGCTCCCACACGCCGCCGTTTTCTCGTTTTCCGTGAAAGACATGTTTTCGTTGCCGCTTCGCTTGCAACGCGTGTGTGCCGAAGTCTCCTACACACACACATACACTTACACAGAGATGTACAGCTCCCCGTGCCCTCCACCACTACCGGCGGTCCTTTCCATATCCCACCGTTGCCTGTTACTCGACGGCCACGTGTCCACGAAACTCACCCGTGCATTTCTCCGCGTAATCTAGCGCTCTCTCTGTTCTTCGCAGCGCCCTCACCTGATGACGGAGGAACACCTCCGTGCGTGGTATCACAACGTTCAGTGCCCCCACCCTGTGTGAGGACGTCAGAGGGATGTACCGCTACTTGGGGCCAGCGGCCAGACCCTGGATGGCGTGGCGTCGGGGAGACCTGCGACAGCGAAGACGCCCATGCCATCCATGCGATGGGGCGAGTGCCAGCGCGACTGGGACGCATCTCGGCCTCGGCCCTCACACTGCCTACTGGTGCGGGGCGAGCCCGGGTGCCGCCTCGAGGGGGGAGGGGGGATGCACCAGGGGTGGCGGCCTGCGAGGCGGGGGTGGGTGGGTAGCGGGCTCGGATGGCGCGGTGGGGGGAGGAGCCTGTGACGGGCTCTTGTGGTGGAGCGGCGTTCAGCTCATGCTGTAGGGCAGCGCGTGGATGCGGTGAAGAAGAAACGGTGGCAGCTTCTTCATTGCCTCGCGCCGCGTGTGAGGTCGTTGGGCGACGGCGCGGTTTCTCCTGTGTATATCATTATCTCGCGCTTCTTGTCTCCTCTCCTTCACCCCCTGTTGCACTACTCCGCGCACTAGAGCGCGCCATCCCCCTTCCCGCATAACCCATCCGCATTCTATCGCTTCCCTTACGTCTGGCTTGTGTAATGACCCTTGACAGCGTCCTTCCGCACCAACCGAACGAGGTGCTCATTGATGGCGTCCTTTACGATTGCACCGACTTCCGGCACCCGGGCGGCGGCATTCTGAGGTACTACCTCGGCAGCGGCGACGCCACCGAGACATACCGGCAGTTCCACCTGAAGCTGCCCAGGGCGGACAAGTACCTCAAGCGGCTGCCAAATCGCCCCGCGCCATCACAGCGCAGCTTCAACGCGGATGAGCACAGGCGATTGGCGAAGCTCTCGCGGGACTTCAAGGCGCTGCAGGATGCGTGCGTGGAGGAGGGCCTCTTTAACGCCAGCTGGCCGCACATCGTCTACCGGTTCTCTGAGCTGATCCTGATGCACGCCATCGGTCTCTACATGCTCTTCCGTCTTCCGATGCTGTGGCCCATCGCGCTGCTGATCCTTGGAGTGGCGGAGGGGCGGTGTGGCTGGTGGATGCACGAGGCCGGCCACTACAGCGTCACCGGCATTCCGTGGCTGGACATTAAAATACAGGAGGTGCTCTACGGACTCGGCGATGGAATGAGCGCGTCGTGGTGGCGGTCGCAGCATAACAAACACCACGCTACTCCGCAGAAGCACCGCCACGATGTGGACCTTGAGACACTGCCGCTCGTCGCCTTCAACAAGGTTATCGCACGCCGCGGCAAGAGGAACGCGAACATTCGTGGCTGGATCTCTCTGCAGATGTACCTCTTCGGCCCCGTCACCTGCTCCCTTGTCGCCCTCTACTGGCAGCTCTTCCTCCACGTCCGCCACGCCATGCGCACTCAGCGTTACACAGAGGGCGCTGCTATCCTGTGCCGCTGGATCGCGGTCGGCGTTATCTGTCACCAGCTGCAGGTTTCGTTCTGGCAAGGCCTCGGCGGCGTTCTCTTCTCCCAGGCCTTCAGCGCCGCCTACATCTTCATCAACTTCGCCCTCAACCACTCTCACCTGCCGATGCTTCCGGAAGATGAACACGCGCACTTCGTCGAGTACGCGGCCATCTACACCATGAACGTGACACCGTCGTGGTTCGTGACGTGGTTCATGGGCTACCTGAACTTCCAGGTGGAGCACCACCTGTTCCCTACCATGCCACAGTTCCGCTTCCCCCAACTGGCGCCGCGAGTGCGGAAACTTTTCGAGGAGAACGGCCTCAAGTACGACTCGCGTCCGTACATGGAGTCGCTCCAGAAAACCTTCAAGAACCTCGGCGACGTGGCCGCGTTCATCGTTGCGGAGAACTGACACGTCTCATGGCGAATCAGTGGTGCCACGTGAAGGCGGGAGGAGGAGAGCGGGTATCGTGCGAGTGAGGAGAGATGCGCGTGGCGGATGTCTATTGCGGATGATGCCACAGACGATTTGCCTCTTTTATTTCTTGTTCTGAGGGATGACCCACTGTGCTTGTGCGGGTCTGTGTTTCCTGCTACTCCTCGTTATCCGAGCTATTCTTTTACTGGGTCTCACCCCCTCCCCTCCCTCCCCGGCGGTGACGCCGCCTCGTCATGGGGTCTCATCGCCCCCCCCCCCCAGTGCGTTTATTCTCTGATGCCATGGTATTTGTGTAAGAGCTGCGTATTCACATATATATGTGGGCGGCTTTGCCGCACCCTTTTCAGGCGTGCCTCGCTCACGCACGCTGTTGTTGCGCGGCGTCTGCGCGTGCTGGTGGCTCCTCCCTCCCCCTCCAGTTTCAATCGTTTCTTTAGCGCCCTGTGAGGCTCCCCTCACGCCCCCCTCCCCTCCTAATCCCGCTGAGTCGCCGTCGTCCCATTCCTACCCGCCGTCTGTTTGCCCGTGTCTGGCTTAGTCACCGAGCTGCACTGTAAAGCCGGGCTTGGGCTCTGTAGATGCGCGCGTGTCTGTGTGCCCTCTTGTGTCTCTCTCTCACTCTGTTGCTCAGTCGTTTCGCACGGGTTTTGGTGGTGACTACGGGCAACCTCGTCGGTGCGTGAGCGTGGTACAGGCGGTAAGGCACGCACGTGAAGGAACACGCAATGAAGTGGGAGGGGAGCGGAAGAGGCTCATTGACTGACAAGCGGCGCTGTCGCACTAGCCGCTCCCTCTGCGTGAAGTCATCGACACAGGAGGAGGTGGGGGGCATGATGCGCAGAAGACAGAGACAAGTTTGTATTTTAGCCCGAACAGTGCAGCTCTAGCATAAAGAGCGATGAAGGCGGAAGAGGGCTCGATGGGAGAGAGAGGTTAAAGCGGCCGTGGGAGGTGGAGTAGCGCGTGACCTCTCCTCCTTGTGCCTGCACGTGTGATGGTGCGCACACATTGTAAGACACTCTAGCAGAGGCACATGCGCGCACCTGTGGCTGATATGCAGTGACACCTGGAAACGTGGTGGCTTGGGGGAGGGAGGGGTGTGTCTTTACCTCTTCCCAGCCTTTCGGGCCTCCTCGTCAGTAGCGGTTTGCCACGCCAGATTGACTCTTTACATTGCTCTTTCACATGTCTGTGCAAAGACGGCGGGGGCGGCAAGAAAAGCCGACGGGCCCGCGAAGCGGGCCTCACTGACCACGTAAACCCAGAGGCCTCCATCAGCTCCTCGTTCTGGGGATCACTTCACTGTCTGCCACGAAGCACGCCCTCAGACCGGCGCATACACCTGCATGGGCGTCCCTGAAGACTCTTCGAGTAACGGCGAGCTCTTCCTTCCACCCTCCTCCTCGTCTCTCTACATCTCTTCGACTCTGCCGTTTCGTCCTCTCGCCAGCCTCGCATGTACGCGCAGATCTTTGCATGACAATGGGTGCATCCGACGACGCGGCTTCGTCCTCAGAGACCTCCTTTCACAGCTCCTCGTCGGGCCCCAGCACCGTGCCTTTTTCCGACGATGACGACATGAACGATGAGCTGGCGCGCAGCGCAGCCCTGAAAAGTCTCTCTGGCGGACACTCGGTCGACACGGTCGAGGTCACCAAACTGCGGTTGCAGCGGGAGCAGCGACTGCGACGAGTACTGTCTCAGCGTCACCTTGGTCAGCCCGAACCCGTTCCGCAGAACGCCTTCTGTTGCACCCGCGCTGCGCTGTCCGAGGAGGACACGGCCTGGCTGTACACGCTGACCAACAGGGCGTGCTTTGAGCGACTGATGCATGGCGTGCACTCCACTGCCATGTCGGCGCTGGCTGGCCAGCTCGACACGGTTCTCTCGCACGCGAATCCACTCTTTTACTTTAGCTATCGAATGCCCGTGAAGGTCGTCGATAGCACCGGCGATGCGGTCGCCACCTCCCTGCGGGAGGCACCGGCAATGCGGCGCTGGCTGGAGGACACACCACCGATTCTGCGCAAGCGACCTGCACCAGAGAAGGAAGATGCGGGGCAACCAGAGCGCGACGCCGATGGAAAGTCAGCCGCGGGTCCCTTGCAGAAGCATCTCAAGACGTCCGCCAGCAGCTTCTCCGCATCTTCAGGGCTCGTCGCCCAGTCGATGAAGACGTGGGAGGCCCATCTGGCAGCAACGCTCACCGCGGAGGGGGAGACGATTGACACCTTCCGGCACAGCCGCGCGAAGGCGAGCTACACGGACAAGAAGAGATTTCAAGAGAGGGCGGCGTGGCAGGAGTACGTGCGCGAGGTGCGCATCCAAGCCCAACAGCGAGACCGCGAGATCAGACGTGCGCTGCGCCGCGGCGAAATGGATGAGCCGCGATGAGGATATGCGCAACTCTGACTCTGTCCCTCTGGATCTGCCCACACACGCACCAGCGCACGCGTGCACACCACTACCCTTCTCTCGTGTGTTGTCGCAGCAGTCAAGCAGAGGGCTGTCTCTGTCGTCTTGAGCTGTGTGGCTGTGAATGGTGGAGGCGGAGTTCATTGGTGTATTCGTATGCACGTGATGGTTGCCCTTCGTCCACCTCACGATCGACCTCCACACTCTCCGCAGGCTCCTCTCTCAAACATTTTGCCTCTCTTGTTGCATGAGCGGTTCCTCAAACTTGCGGAATGGACAAACGAAAAAGGCTGATTGGTGTGGTGCAGCGCGCCGTGCTGCTCCGCGTACGCACATGGCGGCGACTAACCGACCTTTTTTTCTTTTCTTTCTATGGCGTTGGTGTATGCGCAGCTCTGCTGCCACCAGCGGTGGCGACATTCACTCTCCCGTATCCTCTCTCCATCCTCGCTCAGACTCCTCTGACGAAGCGGATACTGCTCCCTCCCTCTCCGTGCTCCTCTGCTTCTTGATCTTTTCACCCAACGGTGCAGCATCTGCTGCTCATTTTGCTTCCGGCTCCGTCTGCACCCTTCACCACTGTGGCAGCTGCAGACTCTACCCCACCCGGGCCTGCCTTTCGCTCTTCTCTCCCGTCAGCTTCGCAGCCATCATGGGTCACTCGGCGAAGATCACCCGAGGCGGTAACAAGAGGCGTGTCAATCAGGGCCGTCTCGAGGCGAAGCTCCGTGCGCAAGGCGCCAAGTCGCACACGACCGCTGTCAAGGAGGCTGTGGAGGCAAAGCACTTCCTCAAGCAGAGGGCGCAGGCCATCGCAGGTGAGCTGAAGGCAAAGGCCCAGACGAGCGGCAGCGCACCTGGCCAGCCGCAGCAGCTTCGCCCCACGAATTTGGGCACAGCAATTGTGCGCATGGCGCCGAAGCCCACCGCTAAACCGAAGCCGCCCACGCAGTCGGAGAAGTAGTGGGTGGAACGACGTGTGCAGCTGCGTAGAAGAAGGCGGGCGGCGTGTTTCTGCATGAGATGGATAAATCGAGTAAAAAACCTCAGATGAAGAGGAGCCCGCGTGCGTTACCCTTTTGCTTGTCTGTCTGTGGACTCGTCAGAGCGCCTTCGGCTCACACTCGCACGGCACTGAAGAAGAGCGAACTCGAAGCGCAGCCATTTGCTTGCCCGAAAAAAAAAATGCCTCCCCCCTCCCCTTCAGCGAGTGTATCGTTTCCCTCGTGGACGACAGCATTACGGCGTAGCGTCGCTCTCTCTCTCTCTCTGCTCCTTGCGGTGAGCTGTTTGTCTCCTCCTATTCTCTTCTCTTCCACCTGTCCGTTCACCCCACTCCTATTCGACTTTGATCCCCTACATACACTCGAACCCGCGCCCACTCACTACTGAGTCCATCCGCGCGTGCACGCACATCTGTCGATATCGTTACGCACTTCTTCCCGAGATCAGCTTCTGTTTTCGCTTTCTCATCACTTTAAAATCTTTCCTTGAAGCAAGATGATGCGCCGTGCCATCGCTCAGCCCGTCGCCCGTCGCGCGGCGGCCGCCTCCAGCGCGCTCGTGGTTGCCCCTCGCCACGCCTCCACTGTCACCCTCTCCGTCCATGGCATGCACTACATCGGCACCGGTCTCGCCGCCATCGCCCTCGGTGGCGTCGGCTTGGGTATCGGTACCATCTTTGGCTGCTTGCTGATGGGCTGCGCTCGCCAGCCCAACCTGACCAAGATGCTCTTCAACTACGCCATTCTCGGCTTCGCCCTGACGGAGGCCATTGGCCTGTTTGCGCTGATGCTGGCCTTCCTCATGCTCTTCTCGTAGGGTGCTTGACGTCTGCGTGTTGATTCCGTAGCAGAAGCGAAGACGGGCAGAAAAGGACCTCCCCGGGAGCGGCCGTGGGGCAGAACACCGTCGGTGTAGGGCGAGGGACGAGTAACGCCGCACACGGTGGGCGACGAAGGTGTGAGAGGAGACAACGACTGCCAAGTGAATTGACCGTGTCGGCATCCTCTTCACGCTCGCTTCGCGTGCGCGCTTCCCGTGTGTCTGCCGCCGCTCATCCCTCTCCCTCAGCAGTGGTCTTGCGTGCCACATTGCACCCCGCCCCGCCTCCCCACCGACCTCCCTGTTTGTCCACAAGCTCCCTTTTACGCATACCCCCTCCCCGTCTCTCTGTCTGTCTAGGGTACCTTGTGTCGGAGGGGAGGCATGTCCGCGTGACGCTGTGCGCGTGCGTGTGTGCGTCTCCGTAGCGAGTGTGTGCGGGGTGGTTTGCCGTGGCGCTCCTCTTCGTGGTTTCTTTGTTTTGTTCCCTCGCGTTAGCCGTTTTCGTATTCCTTTCGTGTGCCTCTGTTTAACTTAGCGGATCTTCCCTCTCAGCGAAGTGGTGACGCGGAGGAAGGGGGGGGACAGAGACGGCTCGGCAGGGGGCCAGCTGGGAAGGATCCGGCATGCTGCCCTTGTGCGACGCCCGCCGCGGCGGGCGTGGGCACTGCCCGTCTCCCTTTCCATCCATCCTCCTCCCTCGCAACTCTCTCCCTCTTGTTGTCTTGCCTTCTCTTTTGGTGCGTGTGTGGGGGTGCCTGTGGTGTCGCTCTCAGTGACACTACACAGCGCATCGTAAGCGGAGGGAAAAGTAAAGACAACCGTCAAGAACGATGGATAACAGTGGAGGCTTTGCCTAATAGCTGCCGCATCGAGGAAAGATTGCTGCAGTTCTCGTGTGGAGTGGGGGAGATGGTGCGTTGCCGTATTCGAATCCCTTTCTCACCCTCTCGCCTCCCTTGCAGATTGCCCCAGAGTACCCAGCTCCCCGCGGCTGCGCGAACTGGAGTGCGTGAACGCACCAAGACGGAGGCCCACGTGCGCTTACCGTCGTTCCCATTTGTGCTCCGCATCTTAGGCGGCGAGTGTGCACTGCCTCCTGCCCTATAAAGTGATGATGACTGCGGCGGAAGGGGCGCTGTGGGCGACGGCTCTACCTCACCGTCACACCAATCATTCTACTCCACGTATGTGTGGCTCTCTTTGGGTCTCCGGTGATGATGCCGCCCCATTTCCTTCCGTTGTCTGCGTGCGCACTGCACCAACACCACCTCACATGCGTGCACGCCGCTACACCTACGAAGTCTCGTGTCGAGTATGCCACTCAAGCATGTAGCGTCGTTTGGCGCTGTTGGCGTCTTATCGGTGGCCGGCGTGCTTGGAGGAACGCGATGGCGCCGCGTCGAGCTGCGCCGCGCCGAGCTAAACGAGGAGTACACGAAACTCATGACTGACATGCGTACCTTCAACGAGGAGCGTCTCACCCGCGATGGGCGCCTGGCAGCCAAGGAGGCGGAGGCGAAGGCGACGGCGGAGACGGTGGATATATTGTGGGGCGATCGGCTGGCGCGTTATGCGCAGGTGAACAAGGACCTGCACGCCTACCTGGCTGCTTTGCCTGAGGCGATTGGCGCACTGAAGGGCCTTTCGAACCACTATCGCTACATGTCGGAGGAGATGCCAAAGTTTATGGGGTTTGACATCGCGTGCTCCAAGATGCACAACCTGGCACTGATGCTGGAGCACGGAAAGGCGGTAGGCATTGAGCGCGTGGCAGCGACGGTGCAGGCGATGTTTGCCGCGGAGCCGCTTGTGCAGACGGTCTGCACGAGCATCTTGGCAGCCCCGGCTCCGCCGCATCCCAGCTCGATCGCTGCGGCCAGCGCCACCTTCACCTTCTGCATGGAAGAGCTCGACCGCGCCGTGGGGGCGGTTGCTATGCGGTATGCGGCAGCACTGGAGGAGCCCCAAAATACCACGCCTGGCATCTTATCAGATAGTGTCCGTAAGCTTATAGGCATGACGCGAGCAGACACACTTAGCAAAGGTCAGCGCCAGCTGGCGGAGCGCCGAAAGGACTTGGAACGGATGCTTCGCCGTGCCCAGCGCCAGCTGCACACGGAGGAGGACATCCGCGCAGCGCTGGATTACACGAGGGAGCTGGATCGGCATCTTACGGCTGCTGCACCGAGAAGAACCGACTTGTTGCTTTCATCGCCTTCCAGGAAGGATAACTTTCTCTCCGCCGTGCGGTTGGATAGTGAGGTGAAGAAGGCCATCCAGCAGATCGACCTGTGGCGTGACTCGGCAACCACTTTCCTGGTGTACCGCCAGGCCGAGGACGCGCTGCAGAGCTACTACTTCCTCCTCGCCGAGACGCTGACAACAGTGAATGAGTTGAAGTAGTGCAAGGGGGCGAGCAGCCTGACGAGGGTGATCGGTCACATGCAGGAGAAAGGACGGCACATCACCTAAGCCATACAGCAGCGAGCGCATGCAGAGCGAGGGAGAGACCGATACACACATAGGTGCCACGCTCGCTGACCACACCGCGACCGTGACTCTTGCGCTACGCACGAGTGTGACGCCTGAGAACGGGGCGATGATGGTGGCAGTTGGTGAAATGGGGCGATTTTTGCGGGCGGGGAGGGGGGGTAACAGGTGCCCAGAAGCCGCACAAGAGAGCGGTTGATAGAAACAGAGGTGGCCGACCGCATCGAGCTCTTTGCTTCACATCGGTTGCTGCCCTGTGCCCGCCCCCTGGGGGCTACTAACTTCCCCTCACCTCCTCTCTTACCACGTCTGAGTTCCCTGCGCTTTCTTCCGCTCTGTTTACCAGGGCTGCGCTGACTCTCCTTCTGCACTTATCGTTGTCGTGCACGATTCCATTACGTACCGGAGGATGAGAGGGGGAGAGGGGAGGAACACCTCCGTGCGTGGTATCACAACGTTCAGTGCCCCCACCCTGTGTGAGGACGTCAGAGGGATGTACCGCTACTTGGGGCCAGCGGCCAGACCCTGGATGGCGTGGCGTCGGGGAGACCTGCGACAGCGAAGACGCCCATGCCATCCATGCGATGGGGCGAGTGCCAGCGCGACTGGGACGCATCTCGGCCTCGGCCCTCACACTGCCTACTGGTGCGGGGTGAGCCCGAGTGCCGCCTCGAGGGGGGAGGGGGGATGCACCAGGGGTGGCGGCCTGCGAGGCGGGGGTGGGTGGGTAGCGGGCTCGGATGGCGCGGTGGGGGGAGGGGCCTGTGACGGGCTCTTGTGGTGGAGCGGCGTTCAGCTCATGCTGTAGGGCAGCGCGTGGATGCGGTGAAGAAGAGAACGCCGACTCGATGTTGATTGTCGTTTGCATTGTCGCGCACAAGGATGCGCGGCAACCGAATACGAAGCGGAGGACGCCGGGTGTGCAGCGCTCATCACGGAAGAGGTGCACACAGCGTAAGGTAAGAGATGTGCATGTGTGCTTCGCGCAAATACGCGACAGCAGTGCACCCGCTCCAGTGACGGAGCGCATTACCTAGCTCCCACCTCCGTCACCCTGTCGGTGGGTGTTGGGAGAGGCGAGCCGGGTGGCCTACGAGTGGCTCGCACATCTGCCCCTCTCTCACCTCTGCGTTCGGCTGTGATGACGGGTGCATGTTTCCTGTTCGCTTGCCGTTGGCTGCTTGCGTGCACCGGGTGCTCTCTCGCTGTCTCACTTGCCTCCCGCGGCTCTTTTCCCACCGTTTCCTATCCCGCCACTGGTGGTGGTGGACGCACCGCTTACTCTCTTCTCTGCCATCACGCCCGCACGCAAACGTACGTGGAAGAGGAACGCGCTCACCCACCCGCACCTCTCTCCTCTCCTCCCTTCTCTTGTATCTCTCACCTGCGTAGGCAGTCGCGCGCGCTCTTTGTGCCGCACCGACATTCATCTACAAAGCGCACCTTTCGCACTCACCCGTACGCGTCCAGGTTATATACGCCGCCCAAGCACGTCACCAAGGAACACCCACCCACACCAACTGTGTCTTGTAGTTCGGTTGCCGATCGCGGCAGCAGCAGACACCAGCGCAGATGGTCGAGGCGTGCTTCCTGTGCTTGGACTCCACGGAGTACATGCGCAATGGGGATCAGTACCCCACTCGCATGATGGCGGAGCAGGATGCGGCCTGCCTGCTGGCGAATGCGAAGCTGCAAGCGAACGCCGAAAACACGCTTGGCTTCCTCACAACAGGGGGGAATGCGTGTACAGTGTACGAAACTCTCACAAACAATGTGGACGCTATCATGACCTCGATCGGCAGCATCCCCATCAACGGTAAGCGCTGCAACTTCAGCTCTGGTCTGCAAATCGCGTCGTTGGCTCTCAGTCACCGCACCAACTCCCGCGCTGAAAAGCGCATTGTCGCCTTCGTTGGCAGCCCGATCGGGGAGACGGCAGCGGAGTTGGAGGCGCTGGCGAAAAAGCTGCGTAAAGATGACGTCGCCGTGGACGTGGTGACATTCGGCGTGGAGTCGAACGTGGAGCTGCTGCAGGCCTTTGTGAAGAAGGTATCCAAGAAGGAGAACTCGCGCTTCCTGGCGGTGACTGCGCGCGAGAACCTGACAGACAAACTGATGAGCAACGCCATTCTCCTCGGCGAGGACCTTCCCGAGGGAGCCGAGGGCGGTGGCGCCAGCATGAGCGGCTTTGGTGTGGACCCCAACATGGATCCGGAGCTAGCCATGGCTCTCCGCCTCTCCATGGAGGACGAGATGCAGCGCCAGGCGGCAGCGGCCGCTGCTGCGGCTTCATCTGCAGCCCCTGAAAGCACACCGGCTTCTGGCAGCGCTGCCACTCCTGCTGCTCCCCCAGCTCCAGCAGCGGCGCCGGTGGTGGACGAGGATGAGCTGAGCTACGAGAACATGTCAGAGGAGGAGATGATGCGGCGGGCCATCGCCCTCTCACTGCAGGATACCGCGCAGGGCGCGTCGGAAACGGTGTCCCAGCCATCGGCGCCGCAGCCTGCCACTACCTCGGAAGCGTGCAGGAATGAGGAGGAGAACGAGGACGACTTTGCGAAAGGCGTCGAGGACGCCTTGGAGAAGGAGGATGAGGAGAAGCGCTCGTGAAGGAGAAGCGGTGGGGCTCTCTTCTCTTCACCTTGCCCTCTTCTCGCCATCCTTCATGCGTGCGCTTGCGCATGAGGGGCTGTATTCTCGTTTCGTATTCGTTGTGTTCTGGGGATGTTGTTGATGTTGCAAGAGACAGAAGGAAGGGCCCCCTGTGCGCCTTTGCTCGGCCATGTCTATGAGTCTGTGTGTTTTCTCCCCGGTATGTACCGCCACTGCCGAGATGGTTGTGCGTCAGTGCCAAGAGCGAAGCCTGCCATGGTTGGATGCGGCGTAGCGACAACGGAAGCCAAAATGAACAAGCAGTGTGAGCGGCGTGTGCGGACAGTCCCACGTGTGCCCTTCACCACTCCTACGTCGCTATGCGCGAACTTGGGGGCATCGCGTCTGACGGCGCGTGGAAAAAGACGCTGTCCGGCGGCCCGGACGTGCCAGTGGCCCCGCATCGTATTCGCCGTATGGAAGTAGACGGGGATGACGGCGATGTGGCGGCCACGATGGCCTTCATGCGCGCATCGGGTGGTCTCCATAAACTTCCCACTTCTCCCTTGTTGAATTCACTCGCCGCTGCCCCTTCTCCCTCCTCGCCCCACCGCCCACGGACACAGACAACTGTGTCGCGGCGCATCCACCCTGCCCCCCCCCCCCCCCACACACATGCACTCCAAAGCCCTCTCTCTCTGTGTGCGTGCGCGGCAGCGTTGTCACGTGTAGCGATGCGCACAGGTGGCGCAGAACGTTTTGCCTAGAGGGGACCCGGCTAGGGAAAGCCGCGGGTGCTGCCTGCGATGTACAACCTCGCCACACCGCGGCACACGCGTAGTGTGGGTGTGCGAGCGAAAGGTAAGTAGTTGCACATCTCATTTCTCCTCCTCTACCCCCTCCTCCTCCTCTCGCACCGCTACCCAGTGACATCAGCTCCCACCCCGCTGATAAAGCCGTTGTGTGGCGTGGTGTGGTGTGGTGGAAGGCGGAGGGGAGAGTCGGCCGCCAGAGAGTTGATCCGTTACATTTTCATCTTGGCGCCACGCATATGTCCGCCTTCCTCTTTTTCTTGCATGCGTTTTCCCCTACACTGCAGTCACGCGATGATGACGGAGGGACACCTCCGTGCGTGGTATCACAACGTTCAGTGCCCCCACTCTGTGTGAGGACGTCAGAGGGATGTACCGCTACTTGGGGCCAGCGGCCAGACCCTGGATGGCGTGGCGTCGGGGAGACCTGCGACAGCGAAGACGCCCATGCCATCCATGCGATGGGGCGAGTGCCAGCGCGACTGGGACGCATCTCGGCCTCGGCCCTCACACTGCCTACTGGTGCGGGGCGAGCCCGAGTGCCGCCTCGAGGGGGGAGGGGGGATGCACCAGGGGTGGCGGCCTGCGAGGCGGGGGTGGGTGGGTAGCGGGCTCGGATGGCGCGGTGGGGGGAGGGGCCTGTGACGAGCTCTTGTGGTGGAGCGGCGTTCAGCTCATGCTGTAGGGCAGCAGACAGACGTGTGGAAATCAAGCATGTCTCTTGCTCTTCTTCGCATCGCTGAAGTCTTTTCGGCCTCTTGTGGGGGCTCTCAGCTGTTTCGCCGGGCAGCTTCCGGCCGCGACGTGCGGGCATACGGAAGCGCCTGTGGAGCATGGCAGCTTCCTTTGCCTCCCTCTGCTGTCAGGTGGAGGATGTGAAGTAGTTGTACTAGCTCATCTTTCTGCACACATTATGTCTCACCCGGGCAGTGCCCGCAATCCTATCCGTCACCGGACGGGGCGTGAGGGACGAGAGAGGAGGGGTTGGACGCTGCATCTCCGCAGAAGCTATCAGAAAGAGAAAAAGCAATGCTGTAAAGCGTGGAATGCAGAGTCCTGCGCCCTCTTCCCGGCTACATTCACTGCGGCTGTGTGTGTGTGTGTGATGACCCACGGCAGGTCAGAAAACGGAACAGGACAACTCCAGCCAGTAATAGCCTTCTCCTCATCCCACCTCTTTGATATCACACCTGCCATGGCGGGAAGTATTCCTACACGCAGCCAACATACAGGTGCACGCCGCCACCCATGAGCTCCTCGCTCCACGTCCTCTTAATCGGTACGGACGCCTTTCACGTGGAGGGCGCGCTGCAGGGCACGGCGGTACACACGCACCGCGCCTGGAACACATCCTACCAGTTCTCCTGCACCTCGTCGCTGAGCGTAGACAAGGTTGACAAGCGGCTTCTGCTGGTGTGCCACATTATTGTGTTGTGCAAGGGATGCCGATCACCGGCGAACAAGTCAAGCTACAGTGATCGAGCGGTTCTGGCACTGCCGGACGCGACGGCCGGCTGCGTGGAGGAGTTGAGAGACAGTGCTTTTTTCTATGGCACGTGTGCCCTGGAGGAGCTCAAGGCGAAGGTGCTGACGATCGGCCTCGCCCCGCCGCATGTGATCTTCGATGCCGTGCATGGTTGCTTCACACCGGTTGGCAAGGCCGCGTTCGAGCGTGCTTTTTGGCTCTTCGACCGCGATGCGGATGGTCTGCTGCGGCTGCCTGAGATTGTTGGGTGGCGCAAGCAGGTGGAGTCAGCTGCCTACAGCGCGGAGGAGGACGTAGGTCTCTTCTTGTCCGAGTGGGGCGGCGCCGTCGCGGCGGAGAAGCTGGCGGACCAGGCTCAGTTTCTGGCCCTCCACATTGAGTGGCTGCAGAAGGGCTGCACGCTCGAGGCGTGGGCCACGCTGCACGCCACCGGCATCCACCCTGACGGGCTGCCTTACTCGTGGTATGACCTGCACTGTATCCGTGTGGATCGGGGAACGAACACGTACCTGTCCTCCCACGCGATCCAGTTCTTCACCAACGTGTATAAGCTGAAGCGATTTGCCGACACGGCGGACATGTGGTGCGTCACGCCCGGTTGTCCGTGGGACTCTGTAGAGGGGTTTCTAAAGGTGCATATGCCGATGGTCAAGTTCGTGGAGTACTGGAAGTACATGGCACTGGTGCGGCGCGACGAGGTGATTCGCTACGCTCGGTACTGGGGATACAAAGGTGAGATTAGCTACCTCTTCGCGCGTCGTGCTGCCCGTGCATACCGGCTCCCTGGCGAACCCGTGCCGAACACGATTCACGTACTCGTGGCCGGGTCGGAAAACTGCGGTCGGCGGAGTCTCATGAATGCCTTGACGACTAGCGGCCTGGAGGGCTTTCAAAACTCGGACCATTCAACGGGTACGTATGTACGCACCACCACCTTCTTTGCCACGAAAGGCCCCGAGCAGGTGGAGGAGGCGCAGACGCTGGTGTACTCGACGACGTCGGCCGAGGCGTGCGCTCAGCTGCTGTCCGACTCGGGGTTGTCAAAGACCATAGACGTCGTTCTACTGTGCTACGACGGCACCGACATCGATGGCAGCGGGGCTTACGCGATGTCGCTATTTGAGCAGGCCAGCACTAGCGACGCATGCGAGCGGCTGCCGTTCGTCGTTGTGATGACGAAGGCGGATGCCGCGCCGCCGGTGGCGGGCGGCAAAGAAACAAACGCGGGGCAGCGTCTAAGGAACTTCTGCCTTGCCCATCAGTTACTGTGGCCGCCGGTCATCACCAGCAGCGAGCAGCCAGATCAGAGCGAGGCCGCATCACTGAACGAGTACATGTATGCCGTAGCCTCGGACCCGGCGCTGGCGGTTGGGCAGCCTCCCCTCACGTACGTGCGCATTCTTCGCCGAGCGACGTTTGTCGCCATCATAGCCGTCGCGGCTGCTGGGATTGGACAGACCCTCGTCAATGTGCTGCGGCGACGACGACGTTAGCGCTCTTTGAGGGTAAGAGGAAAGACGAAACAGAGCGATGCGGCGACGATCCCCGATAGCCGAGAGCGCACACGTGAGTTCTGTGTCTCCGAATGCTACGTGAGGCAGATGTATGCTCGAGCACACAAAAGAATCGACGTTTGTGCGGGGTTTTTCTTGGTTCGATGACGTCGCTTGAGGCTGTCGTGCTGAGTGTCGTTGCGTTTCTCTTGCTCGCCGTCCCCCTTCTCATCTCTGTGTGCATTAATAGATGCGTGGGCTTGCTTGAACGCGATGGCGCACGTATTCGCTAATTGAAGAGGGGAGCGCAGTACTTCTCTCGCCCCGCTGTGGCTCCTATAGCCTGCACACGTGGATCAGCAGGTTGGTAGTGGCAGAGTAGGTGTTGGGGAGGGGGGTGCTCGATAGCCCTTGAGAGGCCTTGACGATAGGCGCAGACTTGACTTGAGGTCGTCTCTGACGCTTCTTCGATCTTTGCTGGAAGCTGTGGCGTCGCTGCTGCTCGTTTTTCCCGACGTGGCACGCCTCTTCTCATTTTCTGTTCATCTCCTCCCTCTGTGCTCCATCTTTTACGCTCACGGGTGTACACCAGAATCACAAACACCCACTCACCTCTCTGCACCCCGCGTAGCTGAGCAACCAACAACCAGGCACTTTCGTTGCCAGCTACCTCCAGCATCTCCCCATCTCCCTGCCCATCGCCATATCTCCCCTGCTGTTCGGCTGCTACGCCGTCACTTGCACACGCACGCTCTTTCACGCACGCGAACGGTACAGCTTGCGTGTTCGCAATCACCCGTCATCGACCGCTGCTGAGCGGCTGCACCAGCAAGCAGTAGCCATGCCCTCGCCTATCCGAGCCACCTTTGCCGCCGGCTGCTACTGGGGTACTGAGCACTACTTCGTGCGAAATTTCAAGGATGGCATCCTGTCGCACCAGGTCGGCTTCATGGGCGGCGTTGAGGGAAAGGCAGTAACCTACTCTGAAGTCACGAAGGGCAACACGGGCCACGCCGAGGTCTTGGACTTGATGTACGACCCCGACAAGGTGTCGTACAAGGATCTGCTCTCCTTCTTCTTTCGCATGCACAACTCCACGACCCTGAACCGGCAGGCGGGTGACATCGGTACCAACTACCGCAGTGCCATCTTCTACCACAACGAAGAGCAAAAGAAGGAGGCGGAGGCGTACATCGCGATGCTGAACGGTGCCAATGAGAAGCTTCATTCCTCCTTCAGCAAAGCCTTTGGCGGAGCCCCCTGCATCACCAGTCTGGAGAAGGCTGGCACGTTCTACCCAGCGCATGAGGCACACCAGAACTACCTCGAGAAGCACCCGGGTGGCTACTGCTCGCACCGCTTGTACTTCTGAGGCTCGCTGGGTTGTCCGCACATGCGCTTGTGTGTGTTGCAAGCCGGTCGCTGCAGCTTCCTCTCTCCCTCTGTAGAGGGCAGCGGTTGAGCACCGTCTGTCCGGTAACGGAGCGTGTCGCAGATACGGGGGACGCTTGTGCAGCATAATCCTACCACGACTCCTGTTGCCCATCAAAGCCGTCATGACCACGGTTGCCTTGCTGGGTTTCTGCTCTCTCCTTTCTTATTTGCCGCTTCCTGCACAAGCAGCGGCGCACGCGTGGGAGTGCGTCTGCCAGGAGCGCTTGAGCACGGGCAACAGGCGTTTCTCGTCTCTCTATGCGTTTGCCGCTGCCTTGCTTCATATTGCCGTTTCTTTGGTTTCTAATGCAAGGCTCCGCTGTTTGTTTCCCAGGATGATAAGAGGAGGGGGGGGGAGGTGCACACCTCCGTGCGTGGTATCACAACGTTCAGTGCCCCCACCCTGTGTGAGGACGTCAGAGGGATGTACCGCTACTTGGGGCCAGCGGCCAGACCCTGGATGGCGTGGCGTCGGGGAGACCTGCGACAGCGAAGACGCCCATGCCATCCATGCGATGGGGCGAGTGCCAGCGCGACTGGGACGCATCTCGGCCTCGGCCCTCACACTGCCTACTGGTGCGGGGCGAGCCCGAGTGCCGCCTCGAGGGGGGAGGGGGGATGCACCAGGGGTGGCGGCCTGCGAGGCGGGGGTGGGTGGGTAGCGGGCTCGGATGGCGCGGTGGGGGGAGGGGCCTGTGACGAGCTCTTGTGGTGGAGCGGCGTTCAGCTCATGCTGTAGGGCAGCAAGCAGACGAGTTCAAACCGTTTTCATTTTATTTGTGTATCTTATATACACGCTGTGAACCCGCCTCCTCCCCATGGTGTGCCCTGCCGCGTGCCCGCTGCCTGTTGATCGAGAACAAACCGCCTAGCAGCCCATAAGCGAGTTGTTTCCTGTGCTGCGAGCAGGTAAACATTGCGGCGGGGCTTGGCTGTCGTACATTACCCCCCCCCCCCCCGCTGCACGCGTCAGTTGTCACTGTGCAGGTGCACGCGTGTTATTCCTATTTTGTGTCTTGTCTTTTATTCCTCCTTCAATGATAGTCTGTGGTGTACTGCAGCAGTGGACGCCCACCTCCCCCACCATCTCTCTCTTACGCCATCGTACGCTGTCCTCTGCACTTGGCCACCTCGTGCATGTATGCTCGCATGTGGGGGCGGTGATGGTAGAGACGGCGCCCGAAGCCGAGGGAGGAAGGTGGGTGGGGGAGAGCTGAGGGACCAAAGGTGCGCTCGCTCCTCCATGACGGGGTAATCCTGAACTGGCAGGCGAGGCCAGCAACGCGTCCAATAGTGTAACCGCAAGCCACAGCTACGAGCCAAAATGAGTGACTCCTACCCATCAGTCTGTGGAACACAGATACAGTGGTTACCGCGCACCTGGCCAGCGACTGCAGCATTCCAGTGCGAAGCAGACACGAATAGAGTGAATAGCGGGTCAGCCAAGCAAACCGACTTCGCAGCCAAAAGCATCCCGTTCACCTCCTCGAGTGCGTAAGAGCGTGCGAGTATGTCTGTCCGTCACCCACCGTCTCCGCTGTGTTTGCCCTTGTCCCGCATTCTCCTTGCTATTCCTTCCCCCCAAGTTGGTTGCCCTCCTATTTTTCGTGTTATCTGTTGGCGGACATCTGCACTCTTTGCGGACACACACATACTCCTGTGCATGTGTGCGACCGTATATCTGTGGCATCTGTTCAGTGCATTCTGCAACTCCCTTGCTGCATTAGGCAGCGTGTCGCGCTCAGGGCACCCTTCTCTTGCCTCCTTTTGTTCCTCTCATCGCCCATCTCGGCGCATTATAGGGACGGTCGTCGAGTCGACGCCGTGCAGGCTCAAGTGCACAGGGAAGAGGCAGAGGTGAACGTACCTGTACACACAGACACGCTCATCCGCAGCGAGAGACGAGGAGGCAGTGCTTCTGCACTCAACCTTTTCTCTCTGCACACGCACGCACACACGCACACCGCAGATCTCATCGCATTTTTTATTTTCGCATTGCCGCTGGCGCCCTGTGCAGTCACACGAGTCTGCCCCCCTTCGCGTGTTGGGGGCGGAGAAGTGTTTTCTGACCGAAAGATCGACAACGGTGCGGACCTTGTATCGAACAAAGGCGCTCAGACGCAACGCAATTCGCACGCGTGGACACCTTCGAGACCGACCGCCTCCTTGTGGGACCACGGACTCGGATCGCAGAGGTTGCTTAGCCCACTGCACAAAAGCCTCGAGGCCGAGCCGAAGGGACACGAAGAGGTCTAGGAGTGTCTTGCTGGCTGCTCCTGTCGTTTCGGTGTGTGCTTGTGCTGAGTGGTCCGGTAATTCTCTACTACGTGCCCGTTGTTTCCACTGCGCCCTCGCTCACACTCCGACTGTGGCCTGGGCGTGCTTCTGTGAGCTTGTTACGCCTCTTCCGTCTCTTGACCGTGCCTCTGCCTGTGCCGTTTCTGTGTCGTCTTCTCTGCATCAACGTCAGATACCGAAACACACGCCTGTGCATCGCGTAGGCACACACATATATATACACATAGTTCTTTGCGTTGGGTGCACGTTGCTCGCTTTTCCACTCCCCCTCACTTTATCCACCTGTGTGTTGCCCTGGTTCTCTGTATTTGCCTGTGTGTCTTCCGCTCGGTGTCTGCCTTAGATTTTCTTGGTGTTCCTGGTCCCTTCCTGTGAGCCCCATGGGGCGCTATATCATAGCCATAATTCTGTGTAGATTTTCTTCGCAACGGCTGCGCATCAGTGCCATTCGAGTCTTCCACCTTCACTGACCCGTTACCCGCTGCCCTTTCTCCACGTCTCTACACAGTACGACGGACCGCCATCGCTCTACCGTGACACACACTGAAGTGCGGAGGCAGAGCACTTCTCATTCTCTATCGTCGCCCTACCGGGGTGCAGACAAGATGCAGCAAATGGTAATCACGTATGTCCTGTCCGGACTGGCGAACATCGCCGATGTGAACCCGAGGGACGTTCACACCTCCTTGTTCAACGGTAATGTGCGGGTCAACAACCTGTCACTGCGTCCAGAGACGATGAACAAAATCTTGCCGCTGCCTATCGAGGAAGGCACGGTGCCCGAAATGGAGCTGCAAATTCCGAACCCCTCGACGGCGACCCCGATGGAGGTCAGGGTACACCGTGGCCGACTGCTGCTGCCACTAGATCTTTCCTCACGGCCTCTGGACCGCACACCGGAGCAGATTTTGCGCGGCATCACAGACCACTCCATTCTTGGTGCTGCCGCTGCGGAGGCGGCGGATACCAGCTCGGAGTCGGTGTCACCCGTTAGCGAACCGGGGCCGGCATCGTTCGACTACTCTTGTGGCAACTCCGATATGGATGAAGAGGACTTCGCGTCGTGTGCCAGCGATGGCGATCTCTCGGATAGTGATTCCGCGTGCGGCGGCGGTGGGTTTGGCTCCCCGACATCGGCTGAGGAGGAGATGCAGGTGGCTGAGGTCGCAAAACAGGACGCTGGCTGGCTTGACTATCTGCGGTCGCGTGCGGCGCAGTCGTTGGAGTGGATCTGGCGTCGGCAGCTGCGCATTGCCTTCACGGACCTCACCCTGATTCTGCCGTGCGACGCACGCAAGAACATACACTTTGAAATTAGCGTCCACTCCTTTGCCGTCACAGTGGAGCCGGTGCAGACCACCGGTCGGGAGCAGATGAAGATTGTGAGCGTGGAAATCGGGGGCGGCAGCGTCTTTTCCAGCGCCGACGACGTCCGCAGCCGTGTCATCGTTGTGGAGGCGCTCTCTATCAAAATCACAACGGTGTACGAGACGGGCACGGAGCGGGTCCTGCGCAAGAACGTGGCCCTCTCCTTCAACGGCACCAGCACTCTGACGGCTGACGAGGTAACCCTCCTTGCACTGCTTAAGTGCCATCTGTCGCGGCAGATGCGCCTCAGCGTGCCAGCATACTGTCTGCCATTCTCGAGTCTTCGTGCCCGCGGCTCGCTTTGGCCGTATGTGAAGTGCTGCGTCGTGCAGGGACTGCGGGACTACCGACAGCGCTACAACTTCAACGCCTCACACCTGCGCTTCTATGCCCACGCTAGGGAGCGCTACGTGCAGCTCCTGAACGAGTGCCACCGTAATCAGAGCATTGAGGATCGGCGGCAAGCGCTCGCGGATGCCGAGCAGGACCTCCGGTATGAGGACGTCATCTTGTATTTTCGACGACTCGTGCAGGCCAAGTACTCTGCGAACGCCGTCGCGCCGGCCGCGGAGGAGGTGGCAGAGCTGGAGTCTGCTGTCGTGTCCTCCACACACTTTGAGTGGAAGTTGGTAAAGGTCGTCTTACCGGCACGCAACACTATATTCGCTCGCAACACGGCACTCGTCTTCCGAAACGGGGAGACGGTGTTCACTATCGCCTCCATCTCACTCGACACTGACGGCGCGGTGCAAACCATGGTCGCCCCCACGACGAGCACGGTAGCACCATGGGAGCTGCGCAACTCCGCGTTGAATGAAGAGACAGCGCTCGTTTACTTGCACACGAAGGAGGACTACATGTCGAGCGAGACCAAGGTGATCCTGCAGCAGATCGCACTGAAGGGGAGCATGGAAGGCGTGCTGCGCTGTCTAATGCCAATCGCCGAGGCGCTGCAGCAAATCGGGGAGCAAGAGAAATGCGGTGCTACCACCCAGGCTGTGCACCCGGGACCCTCCAGCATTCCTCCTCCAGCGGGTGTGATGAGGCCGTCGACGACGATTGTAGCGGTGCACAGCGTGTCGGTGCAGCTGGACGACTTTTGTTTCCTCCTCGACCGCCTTTCCGCCACCAGCGCCAAGGCACCGGGAACCCCCGACAAGTTCGGCTGCACTCTGCGACAGAGTTACCTGCTCCACAAGACCACCTACGTCTTGGCCCCACTCGAGGTCCGCATGACCGCGCGTGGTGGCGTGGTGGTGTCGCGCGTTGCGCTAGAGGTGCCGCGCGAGACGTGGACGGTGTGGCGCCGCGATGCTGACAGCCTTCGCCTGCTGTTCCAGAAGCTGCCACGGCTCGCTAGCGCTGGCGTCGCCCATGCACCTGATTCTCCTGCGGCTTCTTCCCCCAGGACCGACCTAGACGCCCTGAAAGCCATGGCGAAGGTATTGCAGTGGTCGCCGGTCTCCAGCTGCCCGCCCTTTGAGGTGGAGGAGGTGGCCGTGAACTTCTCTCCGCTCGACTGCACAGTTGCGCTGCATCAAGTCGCTGCGCAGACAGTGGCGCCGTCTCCTAGCAGATCGTTCGGCACGCACTTCACGCTTCGCCACGCCTCCGTTGAGTGCCACTACACAGGACGTTTGGGCCTATACATCAAACTAGAAGACGGCATGCACGTTGGCACGAGCACAGAACCCGCTGCGGCTCTTGCCATGTCTGTCCCTTCTATCCGCATCACAGGACGCCGTGACAAGGAGGCGGCAGCGGTGTCACTGCTCGAGTTTCGGCGCTTCGAGGCCGTCGCACACAACACCGTGCAGTACGCGAGCATCTCTGGCGTGTCACTGGCGGGTAGCATCCAGCTAGTGGATGTAGGTTTCATTTACAAGACTGACCCGAGCGTGGTGCCGCTGACTGACCGACCGTGTCTCACCTCCTACGTGCAGATGGCTGTCGAAGTGAACGCCATCGACTTGGACCAGCTATGCGCCGTGCCATCGCATGCTGTGGCCAGTGTCTTAGGCGAGATCTACCGCTTCGCGTGCGCAGAAATAGTCTCGGAGGAGTACTACCGCACCTTCTTCAGCTGCTTCAGCGATGTGGCGCTGCAGGTGGTGATGCGCGAGTGTGTTGTGCGCTGTGGCCCCGCTGGGGGGAGCCCGATGCCCGGCAAGGAGTTGTTGCTATCCATGTCCAACACGGCTAGCGAGGAGCGCGTCGCGGCGCTCGATGTATACCAACCGCACCTCTTTGCCACACCAGAGAACTTTCCGATACTAATTCTGAACGATGTCGAACGGCTTTCCATGGACGTTGACGTGTCGCAGCTGACGGTGCTCCTGTCTGCGCCAATGGCGACGTCTCCCTCGAGTGTGGCGGTGATAGTGAGCGCGATGCACTGGCGGATGCCGCTGGGGAAGATGCCATTCTGGTGTGCACAGGTGCAGGAGATTCCGCCGGTGGGGCAGCAGATCACCTTGGAGGCGGTGAGGGTAATTGCGCGTCTCGACCACACGCACGCGGACCTACAGCCGGTTCTGGACGTGTGCCTGTCAGTACTTACGGCGGAGACTGTCAGCAGCGCTGGCGCTGCCGTGGCGGACTCGCCTGGGCTTCCCATTTCGAGGGATCTCCAACTGAGTCCGTCGGAGAGCGACCGCGGCAGCTGCGCTTCCTCGACTGAGGACCAGTGTGAGACGACGCAAGTGTCACTGCGGCGGTGGAGTGTCGACGTGGACTTGTCGGCGCCTGTCTCTGACTTTTGCAAGCTGCAGCACATGTTTAGCGCCGTCGTTTTAGCTCAGCAGTGCCTCAACCGCCGCATCGTCCTGCGCGAGAGCGTCGCGGCAACAAAGTTTGACATGGACGACTGCGGCGACGTCTTCCTCGACGCACCTACTCAGATTCTTGTGGTGGAGAGCTGCTCGTTTCGCGCATCGTCGAGCGACCGGCACGTCGTGGTTTGTCCAGGCACCTCGGCGGTGTTTCGGCGATGCGTGTTTCCCCACGGCGGCGGTGCCGACCTCATCCGCGTGCCCAGCCGATCGGCTCTCTACCTCTGCGAGGACTGTTGCGTCGATGGTGAGGCGGCACCCGTGGCCATGGCCCCCGCCGCCGCCACCACAGCTCTCACCGTGCCCTCGCCGAGGAGCAGCGCTGCGGATGCCGGCGTTAGGCCGCGGCGACGCACGCAGGTGATGGTCGAGGAGGGCTGCGTTGCCATTGACCTCGACGCCGGTTCACGGGTGCTGCTCACGCAGCGAGCGCTCGCCTTCACCTACAAGCAGAAGACTCGCCGGTCCTTCTTCAAGCTGCGCAACGGCGAGGTTCGAATCGAGTACGCGGATGCAGAACAGCGGGTGCCCGTGCTTACAAAAACGTCCGTGGAGGGCGATTTGGCCCTGTATCTGCCGAATCACTCGTGCTCCGCGAGCTGCTCTGTCACTTGCGGCGAGGTGATTATCCCACTTCTGCTCTCCAAGGTGCATGCTGCTCAGGAGCGTCTGGAGCTGCTGACCAGTTTCTCACGCGCGGAGGCGGCTGGCGCAGCCGAGCAGACAGCGGCAGCCACAGACGATCTTTCGGCGGCTATCTACGTTGTCCCGCCTCCACCGTCGGTTTCTCCGGAGAAGCAGCAGCGCTTTCCGTACGACTCGTGGAAGCTGCTGCTGTCTCTCTCCCTAATTCCGGTGACGGTGCAACTTCTTGGCGGCATGACGGTGGCGCGGGTCACCTTCTCGAACGCCTTTCTGTGGTCCAAGCGGGAGCCTTTCGCTGAGGCGCAGCTGGAGGCCCGCATCGCCGTACACGACATGGCGCTGTGGGAGTGGCGTCAGCAGTCCTTCCAGTCCGTTGTGACCAGTCCTGTCTTCATCGGCGTGCAGGGTCGTATGCCGGCCGCTCTCAGCGCGACCGTGACGGCGTCCGTCTCTCCCGTGGAAGCCGCCGTGTCGACAGACCAGGTGAAGCTGATGCTCCACGCCTTGTCTAGCAAAGCAGTGTCGGCGCATGCCGCCACGGCACCAGCACAGATGGACAATATCTCGCCACAGGGGCTTCGCTGGTCCAACTACACCGGCGTAGCTCTACAGGCGCGCGGCTGCAACGGTGCGATCGTCCGCATTCCGGCCAGTCAGCAAGCAGCAGGAGACACGCCGTCACAGGACTCGGAGGCGACCAACGCGATTGCACCGTTCATCGTCACAGAGATCGACGGGACAGCCGTAGACCATGTGGAACGCGACGTGGCCGAAAAAGAAGGGAGTGGGACGGGCTCGACGCCGCTCTTTGTGTCGCGCAAGACGGTGGTGCTGGCAGACAAGCGGCGCTTCCACATGACTTCCACGCTGAGGCGCGACTTGCTGCACATCATCGCCGTGCGCACGCTGGTGCAGATCGAGAACGAGACACCGCTTCCTCTCGTGCTCACGACTGGCGGCCAAAGCGCGTACATCGTCAAACCCTTCACGCTCTCATGTGTGCCAGAGGCGATGCTGCACCGCACTGACCTCAGTGTAGCGGTGACACTGACGAAGACGGGTGCAGCTACGCTGAGGGAGCCGCTGTTGCCAGAGTCCATACCCGCCATGGATTTCTATCGGTGCTGCCATCAGCAGGGCCACCCCCCCGCGGACATGGCGCGCGAGTTTATCTCTCAACTGGACGGGTCATCAACCTTCATGGTAACCGTGTTCGAACTGCAAGGTCCTGTGCTGCTCTTGCGCTTCCGCGCTGCGAGGCCGCACGTGGTAAACGACACTGTGTACCCGCTGCGCGTCACCGCAGTCAACACCCTCGGCGAGACGCTGGCGAGCGAGTACGTTCTTGCCGGAGATAGGGCATACTTCCTCAATCTGCCGCCGACTGGGGCGGTGCATGGCAATGTGCATCTTTGTGTGGACGACGACGTGTATGAGGCACACGTTGACGAGGCCCTGTTCGACCGTGAAACGGCCCGCATGAACAGCAACGTGCTCATGACCCACCAGGCGCATCCACGCCGCTACTTCTTTCCATTGAGCTTGTCTGTGGAGAGCAGGGGGCCGGCCGGAGAGTACGGCGTAGCCGTCACGGCAGGCCGTCACTGCCTCGTGAAGAACTGCACTACGGTGGACCTCTTCTTCTCCACCGATGAGGGCGACTCTGTCGGCACAATGGGCATGAGGGGGCTGCCAGGCTCCAGTGCCTCCGGCGCGGTCGGCTACGTTCCCTCGAACGTGGTACTGCGTATCAAGCCGAAGGGTGCTGCCTTATCTGAGGCCTTCGAGATTGACGGGAGCGGCGAGGGCTGCGTCATCCAGTGTGACCATGCCCCCGAGGCGAGTGACTTCTCCGCTTTATACTTCCTTCTGCGCACTGTCTCAGTCAGCCCTGCCCACCGCGTGGCGGAGCTACTGCCCGCGGTGGTGTTCCGCAACCGCGACGTCCGTTACACGCTCCTCGTCAAGCACGTCGTCCGCGAAGCGGGTGCCGTCAAAACACTAGAAGAGACCGTGCTCAAGGTGCCGCCACGCAGTGACTACTCCTACTACACCCTGTCCAAGTACGGCTATACGAACGACCTTCTCTTCGCGTGGTGTAGTAGCAGCGGCAGCGCAGCCGCCGATGCGAGCAGCTTCTCCTCCGTCGTCGAGACAGACCTGGCTCCTGGCACGACGTGGAGTGGGTTCGTGTGCGTGGGCGTCACCCATCATCCGATTGACATCGCGAAGGGAAGCCTCTACGAGACGGCGTACGTGACAGTCGGCCCGGCTGTGCTGCCAAGGGTGAAGCTGGTGAACCTCTCGAGCATCAACTTCCGCGACGTGGGCTGCTACCAAGTCGCTTTCCCTCGGCCCTCCAAGAACAACAAGTACCTGCTCCTCACGAGCGCTGACGGCGCTGTGTACACGGTGGATCTGCTGCAAGAAGAGCCGTTGGAGCTCGAGGCGGGGGTGACGGTGCAGACAATTCGTGGTGAGGGTGACCGGTGCTGCGTGGTGCTGTCGAGCAGGTGGGTGTTCACGACCAAAGGCAAGACGTGGGCGGAGGAGGTTCAGGTTTCCGTTAATGTGCAGACGAACGGCGTGTCGCTGCGTCTGCGTGACGGGAACACTGTGCCGCTGCATCTCTACTGGCGGTCACTGGCTGCGAACGTCATGTGGACTCAGATGATCTCCGTGCAGTGCAGCGTGACGGGCATCTGCCTCGAGAGTAACTATGAGGGCCGCAAGCAGCACGTAGCTGAGCCGTTCGACGCTGATGTAAGCCTTCGTGAGATGCGCCTCACCAGCCGGGACGTCTACCTCAAAGGGTTCTATCTTGGCCTGCAGCAGCTCACCATCACCGTTTCCGAAGTCCTGCTGTATCAGCTACAGATGGTCGCATCGCGCTGTTGCGTAGACACGGTGTTTGACCCACTGGCATGGGTGCAGGAGCCTATCGTGGTGGCGTTGCTGCGGAGTGTGCCCGCCACCCTGCCGCAGCACCTGCACATTGGCAGCGCTAGCATCGCGGAGACGCCGCTGGAGCTGAGCTGGGACCGCAGCACGCGTCCGCCGCATGACTTCCTGCTCGGCGACTCAGCTATCTCAAAACTGATACCGTCCCTCCATCACGCCATGCTCGTCTTGCCAAAATTACAGCTCCGAAATGTGTCGCGTGTGTCGCTGGTGGAGCTGATTGGCCGCGTCCGGCAAATTCTCATCATGGAGGTGGTCAAGCAGATACCGAAGATGGTCACCACGGTGGGTTTCTTCAAGAAGAACTCGTCCCTCCTCGAGAAGGTCACTTCCACCGTATCATCCTTTCTCTTCCGTCCCTCGGCCGAGACGGACACCACCGACGACGGCGGCTCGGCGCTGATATGACGAAAGGCGCAGCCGGCAGTGTTTGCTCATCGCCTGAGAGCAAGCGAACCATTGTGTGTGTGTGATGCGCTCCTCAAACCAGCCCACAGGTGCTCTCTTCCCTCCATATGCAGAAGCTCACAGGTGCAGTGGCATCAATCTCTTACAAGGAACCGCATAGGCTCACATGTTTTCCACTGTCCCTCCTCGTTGTTTGTGGGCGTGGTGCGCATCCGACGATGCTGTTGCCGTTGTCTCTCGAGGGCCTTTTATATCTTTCCCTTAATGCCGGACGGGGTGCATTACCGGGCGGCGGCACACAGTGGCCGCGCCCCCGCCGAGTACGTCTGAATGCAAGCTCCCCGCGTCCTCATCTTCAAGCACCCAATCTCCCTCTCTCTGTTGCTCTTGTGCGCTGTACCATGTTGCCGTGCTCCCCTCTCGCGAACATCACTACACGAAACCAACAACAACAACGCCTTCCTCCGGCGTGCTTGCACGCTCTCTCGTTCCGGTGTCATTGACGCACACACAAATATATATATATATATCTGCACAGTAACTTGCCAAACGTTCTTCAATCCACTTGGGAGTCCTCCGTCCATTTATCTGCTCATACCCGCACTTGCTCTCGACTGTGTACGCACGCTACCCTCTACGTGCTCCAGGTTTCCCTCACACTCTCCCCTTCTCTTTGGGCTTGGTCCTCCTCTGCCGTGATAGTGCTCTGTGACGACTGAGTGTGCGTCTGCTTTTCAGTGCCTTCGCGAATTGTATCTGGACAGCGATCATGTCTCGACTTCCCGGAGAACCACTGTCGGAGGTGGCGCAACATGGGCGGACGGAGCCGGCCTGTCACCCGCAGGATGAGGCGGTGAATACGAAACCCAAATCCGAATCCTCCAACGTTACAGACCGGCAGGATGACAATCCCGAGTTGACAAAGAAGCCGCACGCGGGGGCGGAGGACACCAACACAGGGGAGGCGTTGGACGAGGAGGATGCCGAGGAGGTGCCTCGAAAGAAGCATTACTCGAAGTTTCGTCTGTGGTTTGAGAAGGTCGTGCCACCGGGCGGTGTCATTGCGAGCTCCTTCACTCTGGGCAGCTCCACTCTTGGCGCCGGTATCCTCGGTCTCCCGGCCGCGTTCAACAGCATGGGCTTTGTGACTGCGCTGCTTGTGCTCATAGTCGTTACAGTGCTCACGGTCTTCTCTTTGTGGCTGCTGGCGCGGTGCTCCGACGCGGCGAAGGTTCGGACGTACGAGGATGTGGCTCGTGTGCTGCTCGGCCGTGGCGCCGACTACGCAGCCGCCATTTTCATGCTCGGCTTCTGTCTCGGCGGCGCCGTCAGCTACATCATTTCCATCGGTGACCTGCTCACTCCTATCTTTGACGACCCTAGTGTGCCAGAGTTCCTGAGGAAGAAGATTGGCAACAGCGTCATCACGTCCATAGTGTGGCTCGTCGTCATTCTACCCCTGTGCCTGCCCAAGAATATCGACTCGCTCCGGCACACGTCCATCATAAGCGTCAGCATGGTGGTGTTCTTTGTCATCTGCATCATGCAGGACAGCTGCGAGTTCATGGCGAAGAACGGGTGGCGCAAGGATATCAAGTTCTTCAACACGGGCAATGACGCCATTCAGGGCCTGGGCACTGTCATCTTCGCCTGCCTCGTCCAGATCAACGCTCAGGAAGTCTACTATGAGATGGCGGATCCGACGCCGCGCAACATGGTGCGTAACAGCGCAATCGCTATGGGCGGCTGCGGTCTCTTGTACGTTTTCGCTGGCGTCTTCGGCTGCGCGCGTTTCGGCTCCACGGTGAAGTCGTCCATTCTGCTCAAGTACCAGCCGCGTGAGGCGCCGCAGTTCTGGTTTGCCTACTTCGGCATCGTCGTGAAGATTTGCGTGGCCTTTGCGCTGCACCAGCTTCCGTTGCGCGACAGCATCTACCACTTCTTCTCGTGGGACGTCTACCGCATGCCCTGGTGGAGGAACGCTCTCATTTGTGGCGGTATCGCGGCATTCGTGCTGATCGTTGGCCTCCTAGTCCCGGACCTCAACATCGTCCTCGGCCTCGTCGGCTCCCTCTGCGGCGGCTTCATCGGCTTCATCTTCCCATCTCTCATGATCATGTACACGGGTAAATGGAGTCTGAAGGATGTGGGCTTGTTCGAGTGGTCGGTGACCTATATCCTCCTCCTTGTTGGCGTCGTCGCCGTCGTCTTTGGCACCTCCGCTTCCATCTACTCAATCGTGTGACCGCAAGGCCGAGGCGATCATGGCCAACTGGCGCTGCGGGAGGAGGGGGCGGGGCTGGCAGCCTTGAGCTAGCGCGCCAGCCGCCATGTTCTTTGTGGGCAGTGTAGTGCAGAGCACTGCCACTGGCACACGCATACGTGGAACGGCTTCCTCCATATACTTCACCATGCACCTGTGGCCCTGTGCAGCCGTGTTACTGGTTTGTGCGTCTGCGCCCGCGCCGGTCGCGTCGGAGTGCGTTTGTGTTTGCGCTTGTGGGTCGAACGAAGAGGACGCGGAGACCGTTGCCGCACTTCGCACATGCGCATAGACACACACACACACACACACGCATACGACAAGGACCGCGATGCAGATGCATCCACGCAGGCGCACGCAGGTTACCCGCACAAAAGGGCAGGAAAACCCGCAGAAGGATAAAAAATAAAACGAGAAACAGAAAACGAGTCGAGTCCTTTCGTGTGGTCTGCCTGCCTGTTGCCGTCTGCCCCTCCCCTCCGCGGACACTTCTCTCTCTCCGCTCCCTTCCTCCCTCCCCCTCTTCCGCTTCGTTTTATCTTATTTGATTGTGACTGTTGTGCTTCCGCTTTTTTCCTTGTTTACCCTTCTGCTCCCCTCCCTCCCCCTCCTCTTGTGTTTTTCATGCCTTTTTGTACGTTTCTTTTCTCCACGTTACGCGCTATGTGTGCCTGTGCGCCCACGTGTGCTCTGGCTTGTGTTTGTCTGTCCTGCTTATGTGACGGCATCGATGTGTGCACACGCGTCTCTCTTCTTTTCCCTCTTCCTTTTTGTGCATGCTGACATCCCTGTTCTGCTCCCGGGTTGTAGTTACCAGAGGGGGTGTGACACCCGCGATTGTACGTTGCCTCTGTGCCCCACCCCCCCTCCTCGCGCATCCGCCTAGTGCTGCAAGTTTCTCTGCTCCACATACTGCTATCCTTTCTTTCCGAGCAAGGGTGCATATTTCACATGTAGGGAGGCGTTACGTAGAGGAGCGCATGACTGACAGCTCGGAATCTTCTTCTCTTTTTTTTTCACTCTGTGCTAGCCCACTTTTCTAGCCTGTGTGTTGGCTTTTCCTGTGACGTTTGTGGATGTGCTCATCGGTGCTCTTCACATAATGGGGTGCTTCGCTTGTCCTTGGGTTGGGTCGAAGAGGATGGCGCCATTGTGGCTTGCTTCTCTTTCCAACTTGAGGCGTGATCCCCGACACCTCCACCCTCCACATCATGAGCGCGCCATGTTTCTCGTTTCGAGGCCTTACACAACGAAGAATTTGACTCCGAGCAGTGCAGCAGGAGTGTGGACTGTGAGAGATGAAGCGCTCATACATTGCCTTGCCTGTATGTGTGTGTGTGTCAAGTGTTCGTCCTTGGGTGTGCATCAATACCCTCCTGCTGAGTGGCTGTATGAACCCCCTCTCCCCCTGCTCTGACAGTGTGCTCCTTCGATTTCTCCCCTCTCTCGACGATGATATGTAGATGTATATTTGCGTTTGGATTCGTGTGCCAAGCGGACATGCGTTCACGCGGGGCGCCTCAAGGAATAGAGGCAGGCGATGCGTTACCAACTCCCGTATGTGTGAGACTACCCTCGCGAAAACGCTTTCTCTGTCTGCCGCTCACAATCCATCCAGAGAAGTCACGGGGGAGGGGGAGGAAATACCACCGCCTGCATCAATTGCTGCTGCCATTAGCTAACATGCATGTACCAATACTTCGCACGTAGCTTACTGTTGCAGCACCACTGGGCAGCATCTACGCGCCTCCTTTTTCGTACTCTCTTTCTCGCACACAGGTACCGAAGCGGACGAACCGGCAAAGGGGCAGCATCAACATGTGTTTGTAGAACTCCCTGGAAGAAAGTATATGTAGAAAACGAAAATAAAAACAGAAAAAAAACTGAAGGTTTAGGAACTGCAACGAAGACGGAACAGCAAGTAGACGCGATATGTGGTGGGGCACGCAAGGAGGGACCCTTCGAGTGTAGGATAGTTGTGAACAAGAGGCATCGAAATTTACGGGTCCCCTTTTTCCCCAACTCTATCGCGGTGCCGCTGGCTTAGTCATTGGCTTCCCCCTGCCATACCAATAGGTCCCATGACGCGCTACTTTCTCCTCTCGCCTGGCTCACTTCTGGCCCATTATGCGCCGAGAGTAGGGAGAATGCGGGCTGTCGAGTTTGGCTGCTGCTGCCGCTGTTGCCGTCATGGTCTTCTTTCCTTTTCTTTTGTGTTCTCACCCCCTCCTTTCCCCCTTTTTTCTTTTCATGATTTTTCTCTTTCCTTTGTGTGACTTTCCGACAATTCGAAACCTTTTTCTTCGTTTATTCCGACGCGTCCGTCATCGCCGGTGATCGTCTTCATTGGTGTGCCCTAGACACCCGCCTATTTTTTTGTGGATATATGCAATGCTGTTTCCCTCTTCGTTCCGTTTTATATTTCTCTCGCCTGGCTCTCTTCCAGCTGCTTGGCTCTTCTGTACCTCGATTGGTCTGTCAGCAGGCGTGTACGAACACGCGCACACGTACATACAGGAACGGACACACGAGGGCAAACAGCTGCCAGTATGAACTGGCAGAAATAGAGCTGCTGCTTGTATGGAGAATGTGTGTGTGTGCGCGCGAATACATGCGGACAGTTGTGCACGTATGCGTGTACGTGATACCACCTTCTCCTTATGCAGTATGTCAGCTGTGCCTTCTTGTTTTTTTCTTTATCTTCTCTGATACCGATATTCGTATATATGCATGTTTCCCAGAGCTGTGTCTCCCTGATCCTACCTCCTTTCCGTGTTGTATGGCAGCGTACAACGCCTCGAAATGCGTGAGCTAAAACGAAGAAAAAAAAGAGACCAAACAGGAGGGCAACAACGAAAAAAAAGGTCAGGTATGCACACAGAGAGAGGCATTTATTTACCCTCGTCTCTCGCCCCCCTTCAGAATCGAGGACTTTGGAGCCGGGGTGGTGTCGTTACAGTGGCGTGCAGCGAAGATGCCCTATTGTATGATTGCAGCGTCTTAGAGTGTTCATTGACCACTAGCTAGAAGCAGGCGAGTCTTGTGTGACCAGTTCAGAGAGTTGTGGACCCCTCCGTCTTCTCTGTATGCTTTCGCGGTTCAAGGCACGTGACTCACTGATGTCGTAGTTCCATTCGTCACGGAACACACACACACACACACACACAGAGCGATTCCTGCCTAGCACCCCTAGCTTTCCATGCTGTCTCTCAATGCCCCTGCCACTCTCCTGGCATGCCATCCTCTCTTCACTCATCTTCCACGTTTTCTTGCTTCGCTTTTTTCTCGCGTAGGGGCCTTTTACCTGCGCTGTGTGTCTGATGGAAGCGTGCTTGACTACGTCCGCCGACAACTTCCCCTGCGCCCACGCCACTTCTGGTGCACTCCACACTGACGCACTCGTTTGCCATGTCATGTATTGGACTGTCTACCGTGGGGGCCCAAGCAGGGATGCAAAGAGGCCATTGTGCACAAAGTCGTGCCATTGCACGATGCATGTCCTCGTGCCACCACCCCTGACTTTCCCCCCTCCGTGCTAGCAGGGAGTGCGTCGCGTCGCGGCAGCCATTTGGGCGGTCATCAACGACATCCAGCGTCTACATTGCCGGCATTCGATCGAGAACGCCAGGAGGCACGACCTCACAGCACCATAGCGTTTTGCTGGACGTCAGGGGCTGCGACGCGTCAGCACAGATTGTGCAGCTGTCAAAAGGGAGCTTCACCAGCTTCACGGTGGCAGCAGTATCCCATGCTGCGCGTGCCTACGCTAAGCTACTCGGTTCACAGAATACATGTCGGAGGATGGTCATCGCCTTCGTTGGTGACGAGATTTTTCGGGCCTTTAAGGGCACAACCGACAACGCCAAAAACCGTTCAGCCTCTTGGGTACGTCAGCCGGTAGCTTCGAGTGTGCACTCTTCTCCCGACGATCGGCGACACATTCTCTGTACGGTGCGTACCTGCAGCTTCACGTGTGGCTCCTACTACGCTGTAGGAGGTGTATGTCGAGAACGATACTAGCACGGGTTTTACAGGCGGCAGTACTGCAGATCGGGGGTGCTTGTTGCTCGATGTTTCACCGACATCTCTCCGGCTGGTGTCGGTGCGCCCAGACGGAAACTTCGCGTGCGGTGTGTTGTGTGCTCCTCCGCATCCTCACGCGAGCTTGTGGACAAGTCTTTCTCCGCTTCCAGACGTCACCGTTGAGGACTAGAGTAGATGCCAGTGTGATATACGCACGCTCGCTGCACCCGAGAGCCTCAGATGCCTCGGCCCAACAGACAGGAGGTGCACAACGCCCCTCCTCGCGTTTGAGCTATGCCCCCACATGTGCATGCCAACCTCTCCGGCTGCGAGGCTCTGTGAAGTCTGGCGCCGTGGCTTGCAGCCATAAACGCGCTTCTGACCAGTGGGCGCAGCATCTTGATACCTCGGCATGTGCGCAGTGCTTTAGTCCCCATCACTCCCCGTGGTTGCCACGAGGTAGGGTGTCTTGCACCACCGGCTGGCAGCACCACTGCTGGAAAGGACGGTCATGACGAACGGTGGCCTACGAAGTTTGACTGGACTAAGTACATGCGCGCAACTACTAACGACGCATCTGAGCTGGTGCCGCTCTCTTGAAGGCTTCGCGCGGAGCGCACCCGCCCCACCTCTCATATCGTTTGTCGCTCGCGGCCGCGACGCTTGTACCGTCAACGACCTCGGCGCTTGCCTGCAGCTGGTTCTCGATCAAGGTTATCGAGGGCAAAAGGCTGCAACCATCGCTACCGCTAGCAGGTACGGTGGAATTTGCGATTCGAGACGCCCGCGACAGTAGCGCTTGTTTACCGGCCTTCCTGTGCGTTGGCGGATGAAACGGGTGGACACTCGCGAGTGTGTCGAACACAGTGACTCCACCCAGTGGACCAACAGCACCAACACATGCAAGAACCACCGCCCTCATGCCACTTTCTCCCTTGAATGGTTTCGTGTGCCCAGATTTCCGCTGTGGTTTGAAGGGTGCCAGGCGGGCGTGTTGTTCTACAACATTGACCTCAACGAACCACAAAAGCATGTCTTCTTGGATACGGCGCTGCCCCCTCTGTGGGTGGACTTGGTGCCGACTTCCATTTGGTTGGGTGACATGCCTGGTTTGTGTGCTCTTACGCCCTCCCTCTGCCGCCCCTCCCCTTCACCTTCCTCTGCACCACCTCTCCCATTATCCGGCTCAGCGCATACACGCACTGCGTTAGAGACGTAACGCTGCTCTGTGGCTCGCTGGCGCGGTCTGCTCAATAAGCTTCCCCTACATGCAGACACACGCGTCTGTTCCCCGCTGTTCTTCACTCTCCTGCAGATCACGCACACGCAATGCGCATTATTCAGGGTGCACCATCCCTACTGCACACCCTCTGCCCTTGATCCTGCTCTTTCAGTGTACGCGGCCAAGAGTGTCCTCGTGCCACTTTGGTGACCACCTGCACACCTTAGGTCTCCTTCCGCCACCACGGCACTGCGCGTAAAGTACACCATCATGCAAGAGGAGAGAACAGCGTGCCAGCGGCGTTGGCTCCCAGGGACACGGACCGCCTCGACCCTCTTCAGCTGCTCTCCTCCTCTCAGAGGCACTGCGGGCTGAGCAGCGCTGCGGAGAGCGGACAGGGCTGTCACTCGCGCTCCCGCGGCACGCCGGAGGTGGATTTGACTCGAGCACCGAGTGGTGATAAGAGGAGCACCGGGTCATTGTCGAAAAGGGATGACTTGTCGAATGGGGCAGCGCAGACCCCCCACGTACAGGTTTAGCGGGCATCCTCGCCAATTAACTGCACAAGGTCTTCATTCACACACTCAACACCGTCGTTTGGTGGCACTAGCCGTCTCACTTGTCCTCATAGTCATGGTTCACTGGCTCATCAGCGAATTCACGACCAATGTCGGCTCACAACAGAAAGCGTCGATGGGGTTGTCGAAGGAGGAGGCCCGTCTATCTCAGTTTCCGTCGCCGTTTTCGGTCGTGGTGCGGCACGAGAGTTCGATGACGCGGTTGACGACCAAACAGCGTCGTCTCGCTGCCGCTAGCGCTGACTCTCTGGTGCGGCTGGACCGTGATCAGCTGCCGTCGTGGACGCTGCGCGTGATCGACGAGAAGTGCGCAATGTGCTTCGACAGTGTCACGTACGCTTCCGCGGCCGCTGCGGATCCGGAGAGATCGACTGACGAGACGGGAAATCAGAGGCGGGAAAGGCTTTCCGTGTTCGCGACTGCATCTGCACCGCTGGGCCTCATGGGGCCGATGCTGTTTGCGATGGCGAGCGTGACGGACGACGTGGATGTTGCAGCGGAACTGCCGCTGTGGCAATGGGTGACCCGGTCGTACGCACAGCAGCGCCGCTTCGTCCACGCGTCGCAGTGGAGGAGCACAGGTGAGCGACCGCGACACTTGATCGTGATGGGCATACCTTCAACGGACCAGCCGATGCGCTACCCGCTTCGGGACGCGCAGCGCGCAACGTGGTTGACGTACCGAGAGGTTGCGCGCACCGAGAACAACTTTACGGGCGCGCTGCTGCAGCTCTACGTGTTTGCTGCTGCGGAGCGTCTTTCTGAGGACGCAACGCATTCGACCGTGGACATGGCGCAGCTGGCCCCAACAGTGAGCGAGTACGCTGCCGCGACTGCACATCGCCGGGCTGTAGAGAGTGGGGACGTCAACAATACCCCCACGTACGTGCAGCGTCGCGTGGTGCTACGTGATGGGTGGCGCGGCATCCCAAGAAGCGATGACGCGGCGTGGAAGTCACCCTGCGCTGGTGTACGGTCCTCCGTGGTGACTACATCACGTCGTGTGGACGAGACTTCGTCACTCGCGACTCTTTCAGCCCAGTTGTCGCTGCCCGTGACACCTACCTTCACAGCAGCGGCGCAGTATGTGTGCCACGTGTCTGCTGCACTGTGGCAGGAGGCGCTGCACTATCGCAACTCGCTATGGCTGGACTTTTTGACGGACCGCAAGTCGACCACGAAAAAGAAAATGGGTATGCGGATTTCGTGGGGTATCCCGACAGAGGTAGGCATGTCTCAAAAGGTCGTCATATGGCTGAACTACGCGTACGCTGCGTTCCCAGACGTGCCGTACATCATGAAGGGCGATGACGACATGTACCTGAAGGTGCCACAGTACTTGAGCGACCTGCGGCATGTGCGCGGTGGGTGGCGGAAACCACGCAACTTGACGGCGACCATTCCATACAATGGGGTTATCCCACCGACGCTGGGCATCGACGACACGGAGGAATGCTTGTATCGGGTGTGGTGGCTGTATAGCAGTCGAATCATCTTTGGCAACGGGGTGGGCTACACTCTGGACCGTCGCCTCATCCAGGCTGTACTAAACCCGTTTGATGACTTCAATGCTCTTCTGATGAAGTTAGTGACAAACCCCTACAAATCCAGCCTGAATAAGGAATATCTCAGCTTGATCATGCAATATGAGGATAAGCTTGTCGGGAACCAGATAAAAAATCACCTCGAGGCCGTGAAGAGGTTCTGCCCAAAGAAGCGTGTGTGTTACATGGCCGACAAGCGGTCCCGGGCGCACCAGATTCTGCGACCAACGCCTACCAAGCTGACGTGGATCTCGGTGATGGCGCACTTTGGCATGCCAGCGATTCCCTACTATGTCCACTACTTCCACAAAAATGAGTTCAAGGTGGCAGAGGAGGCGAAGCGGTTGATTGCGCAGGGTATCAGCGTCAACGTGATTGAGGCGAATGCCACGCAGCGCATGCATGAGTGGGTGGCGTCTCACGTGCCGAGCACCCTGGTTGGGCTGGGAGCGTCACTGGATCTCAACTGGGTACGCGGCGACCCCCGCACCGCGTACACTGTAGCCGAGGAGGACGAAGTCGCAGTGTACGACGTTGGGTACAAGCAGGGAAAGGCTCGCATCGCCGAGTGTATCGTGGAGTCTGGTAAGAGGTAGATTGCTCCTCCATTGTGCCTGCCCGCCAGCTTCATTTCTTCTCCTGCAGTGCCTCGTGTCACCTTGAGGTTGTGTTCAAGTGACACAGCGAGTTGAAGAGTATGCCTAAGTAAGGGCACCCGCTTGGGCTCACTCTCACGACGGTTCTTGCGGTTTTTGTTTTTCAGGTTTCAAGTGCATTCGTTATCATTGCGCTGCTTTAGCGGCGAAACCTGTGTTCGTCTTTTCTTCTGTTTGGGACTAGGGCTCTGACAGTCGGCTTTCACTGGCGCTCTTGTCGTTCTGAGGCGTGAGCTGCATGATGAGCCGTGCGAATGAATTGCTCCAATTCATTGCTCTTCCTGTTGCCTTGTTTTCCTCCATTTTCTTTTCTGATAGAGTGAGGCTAGCTCTGCCTCCGCTGCTCTCTCTTCATTTTCTTCGTTCCCCACACGCATTCTAGCCTCTACTTGCAGGAGGCCTTTCTGACAACGGTGCTCAGCTCAACTAAGTGAGGACAAGAGGTCAGTTGGGTGCAACAGGCTTCACAAATAGTCGGTCGCGTAGAGAGATCGCGGCTTCTTTCATAGCATTTTTTTTCTTTTGCGTGTACCATCCATGCAGAAGGCATCGGACTCATTTCGTTCTCTCTCACCTCTGCAGCCTGTCGCCCCTCCCTCATGAATATAGTAAACACCCCGCCCAGTCTTCCTTATGCGCTATGCGTATGTTGCTGTGCTTCCTTTATTCTCTTCGTACTCAAGCTAGCGATTTTTTTGTTTTCCGTTCACTTTTTCTGTTTTCTTATTGTTCCTCATTGCTGACACGGCCGCAGCGCTTACGCATTTCCCACGATTTGTTTCTGTGGCTCTTTTCCTCTCGCTGGCAATATGATGTTAACGTTGTAAGAGACGCGCGCGTCGTTTCGGACGAGGTCGTTGGCCAACGATGCCTTGTGAGAACAAGACCATCACCACCACCACAACGTACTCTCAGACTCAAAACATGAACACCGAAACAGAAGGCGAGGACCACGCCTTTTTGTGGCGTTCTCTGTGACGGCCCATCACACGTGTGTGTGTAACTTGCGTGAAGATGAGCCTGCCTTGGAGGACTGTGTGTAGTCCTGTACAAACACGTATGCGATACTGTCCACCGTGTCCTGCGTCTGAACAACCAGCGCGGTTTTGGTTCCAGATCCACCGCCAGTACCACGTCTCCCTCTCCCCTCCCTCGTCCTTCTACTCTCATCCCATCCTGTTGGCAGCCGTCACCTGAGCTCATCTCACTACACAGCGCATAAAAAAACGAGGCCAAATGTTCCCGTGGTATATGGTGGGCCGTCACAGAAAAACAAAACTATCGCCTGCTCTGGCCTCGTTACCGTGGACTCCTTCTAGTGCCTTTGCTCACGACTTTGCCCACCTCCCTCTTACCTGACAATGCGGTGGCACAAGCGAGTGGAGTCTGTGCGTGTGGGACGAATCCTGAAATCCCATCACGGAATCATGTCGGACAACGAAAGTCTCCGAGGACCGTGTCGCACCGCAAGGGACGGCGGCTGTGGGTCCGAGGCAAACCGGGGAATGCGTACGGAGGGCAGCAACGCACCTGGCTAACAGTGGAGTTCCCCATTCCAACGCTAGCTTTTCCTTGTGTCACTCACTAGGCCGGACAGGAGCTCTGTGGCGAAGACTCGCCAATCTGGGCGGCCGCATATTGTGTATTGAAGAAAATCTACTCAAACAGGTGCTCTGCAGGCAAACGCACAGCACTCTGGATAGTCGATACAATGTGGCGATGAGCGACCTGGACTAGGTCGTGAATTCCGTGAGAGCCTTACAGTAGCTCAACAGAGAACCGCTCTCCGAAACGACAGGGACCTCCCGCGTCCGGTACAGGCTGCGGTCACAAGGTCCGATAGCACAATCTTCGATGCACCCGCATCATAAGGTGCAGGCAATAGCCCCGACAAGGAGGGGGCAGGACAGCCAAACGCTTGCAGGCTTCCGCACGCAAAACGGATCTCACGCGTGGAAACACGACAAAGGCAGCCGGCAAAGCTCGAAAGTATCCGATGAGATACTCTGCGGTGACTGTGTGCGCGCTGACAAAATGCGGGGTGGGGGGAGGGTGCCTGCGGTGTGAGTGGACACTCACAATCTGTTGCTCGTCGTGCTGCCAGCTGCAAAGTACACACTCTGGCTGCCGATTACACTGTGAACGCAACCTTGTCCACTGTCTGCAGTCGCGCCAAGCCTCCTCCTCTTTTCAGGCGCCTTTTCTATCGTGACTGGGGAGTTGCGCAGGAGTAGTGTGGCGCGCAATTTGATACGGAGCGAGCAAGCATTGTCCTGCGGCACTACCCACTGCTGTCCGACAGGTGCACTCGAGTTGCTCAGCCTCCACTTCTCCAATGCAGTGATGGGCAGTCTGGTGGGCACGACAGCAGACGCGATGAAAGGCAAGTGATCCAAGGCACCGTTTTGTGCGGACCTGTGTGGTGTGGAACTGTGGTGATGGCTGTGTTTATGGCTGTGGTTGTGGCTGTGGTGTTGTTGTCCCTTGGTGTGTGTGGTCTATTAAAGGTTGTTGTGTGCGTGTGTTATGGTACGGGTACGGGTACGGGTACGGGTACGGGTACGGGTACGGGTACGGGTACGGGTACGGGTACGGGTACGGGTACGGGTACGGGTTAGGGTTAGGGTTAGGGTTAGGGTCAGGGTTAGGGTTAGGGTTAGGGTTAGGGTTAGGGTTAGGGTTAGGGTTAGGGTTAGGGTTAGGGTTAGGGTTAGGGTTAGGGTTAGGGTTAGGGTTAGGGTTAGGGTTAGGGTTAGGGTTAGGGTTAGGGTTAGGGTTAGGGTTAGGGTTAGGGTTAGGGTTAGGGTTAGGGTTAGGGTTAGGGTTAGGGTTAGGGTTAGGGTTAGGGTTAGGGTTAGGGTTAGGGTTAGGG
>NC_018312.1:0-10377 GCF_000234665.1 Leishmania mexicana MHOM/GT/2001/U1103
GACGACATCCCCTAACCCTAACCCTAACCCTAACCCTAACCCTAACCCTAACCCTAACCCTAACCCTAACCCTAACCCTAACCCTAACCCTAACCCTAACCCTAACCCTAACCCTAACCCTAACCCTAACCCTAACCCTAACCCTAACCCTAACCCTAACCCTAACCCTAACCCTAACCCTAACCCTAACCCTAACCCTAACCCTAACCCTAACCCTAACCCTAACCCTAACCCTAACCCTAACCCTAACCCGTACCCTCCCCCGTACCATAACACACGCACACAACAACCTTTAATAGACCACACACACCAAGGGATAGCAGGAACACATCCACAGCCATAACCACAACCATCACCATCACAATCCTGCACACAGGTTTGCTTATAACGCAGGATCAGCGCCAACAACTCACAATACACACAAATACAGCAGCAGGTTAAACATTCACAACATGCAGTGTAGCCAGCGCAGTCGGGCAGTGGGCGTTCCTCTTCATGCCCACTACGTCACAGAGGCAAGGCGCGCAACCACACACAACCTAACCCTAACCCGTACACCAGTGCACGCACCCTCTACCCTGGTGAGTAGCCATCAAGTCACTGTAGACCAATGCAATTATAGGTTCATGAGCAAGTGCAATCCATGGAGATTGTGCATCCGCAGACCCGCGCTATCGTGACCGCAGAAACTCCTTGAAGGAGGGTCAAGGTTCAGTACAGGAACGAATTTATGTCGTTTTCGAGAAGAGTCTGCACAGAGAGGAATGGATGAGGGCTAATTGGTGCTCCGGTATAATAATAAGAAAATGCGTGACTGCTCACGGAATCGCCAAGCGCGGCCGCGCTCGGAAGTGCGAGGGCAACGCCGTAGGGGCGCGTCGTAGAAAACACGCACTCGCCAGAAAGAAAAACAAGGAAGAGGAGGCGGTAGGGCGAGTGGAGGGCAGCACATCTCCAGGAGACGAGCAACCGTGTACACAACAAAGATGCATGACGGGCGCTCCCTCTGTTCGTCTCTCCTCTGCGCACTTCGTTAAAGAGCACAGCTCAGGTGTGTGAAAGAGAAAGATGGACGAGCGTGAAGGTCATCCAATGGAGATGTGTTTTCTATACAGCGCGCAGCAAACGGTGCCCGCTTCTCCTAACGAGAGGTTCCCCACCTATTGTTGATGTACGTTTCGTGCGAGCAAAAATGGAACTATCCCTCACATTTCTCTGTCTCCTACTCCGGCGCTCAAACAGAGTTCTCGTGACTAGAGTGCTCCCGACAAGCCTTTAGTAGGTTACCGTAAGCCTTGTGTGACATGGTGGACAAAATCGTTTTCTGTGCCCATCGCGGCAGCAGTGCGGGTATGCCAACATTGTTCGCAGAACTCATGATGAGAAGGGTGCCCGGTGACGACACTGCGCCATCCGACACGCGTTGCTGTGTATCCCTCCATACATCGTAAACGAGCTTAGTGCTCGCCACATCGATCATGCTTCCCATTGTACACAGCGAGCGAAGTTGGTCAGAGTCGCGAAACAGCTGCGCCTTGGCATCCGCGATCGGGACAAGCAGGATATGTTGGAAATTCACGTCTACCTCTTCACATGGCACAGCCTCGCGATTTCCCTCGAACCACGCACGAAGCGCTGGCGCAGCTGTCGAAGCCGTCTCGCGCGTGCATTTGGACCCGCTAAAGAGAACGTCGTACATTTTGCTAGCAGTGGCAGTGTCCCTGGACATGGCTGGAGCACCTTCGCCATCGTAGTAGGCGTAGGATAGGCGCTCGTACTGGAATAGCCGGTCAGCCAGCCCGAAGCGGCGCAGCAATGGACCGCCGACGCGGTGCGTGAACCAGCCATGGTCGTCGAGCACGAAGCCCGCCACATCTGGGACAAGGGTGCACACATCGCCAGAGCAGCAGGGACGCACCTTCGCCACAGCGGCGAAGGGGCGCCGCAATGCATCGACATTGGCCAGTGTACAAAGGCATTTTCCAGAGAACTGCTCAAAATTGGTGTAGTTGCAGTCCCACCCGCGCCGCAGCGGCACATTGGTGAGATGCTCGTACACGGTCGTACTTGAGATCCCGGGGAAGAATCCGACGATGCGTATCAGAGGTGACTTCTCACCACTTGAAGCCGCGTATTCGGCACGGAGTCGGAGAATCTGCAGCTGCACTGCGTTTGTCTGGTAGCCTTGGCGAAAGTCGTCGCATTCGATTTCCCACGGAATGCCCTGATCCTGAAGTCGCATGCTGGCAACAGCGTCTGCCGTGGCGGCGGCGGGTCCCTCGAAGACGGAAGAGGCCAACGCGGGAGCTCGCTGCGCATAGTGGGCGAAGGCAAGTGCACACCCAATGACCCCAGTCGCGGTCGCCCGAAGAAGCGTAGAGAAAGGGGGCATGACTCCGAGCTTCCGTCATAGAAAGGCTCGCAAAGACGTCTTTTACTCGGTGAACGTTGTCCAACAGACTCACTGGCAAGAGGTTGAGCGCTTGTGTGACGACGACAGCTCCAAAGAGAGAGAAAGGGAGGGTAAGAACGTGAGTAGCGACAACAACAGCGACAGAAAAAAAGGCGACCCGTGCGGAGCACAGAGAAGGGGATAGGGCCGGCCCCTTAAAAAATTCTACATCATCTTGCCAACATGACGCACGGTGCCCCTGTAGAAACGGGCTCCTTTACCTTTACGGCCCCTCCCCCTCCGCGTTCCTTGCCGCTTGTGACCCTATCAAGCGGAGGTGAAAAGGACAACACGATTGGCTACCAGTTGTCCAGCAGGCGCGAGGAAGACGGAGAAGGAGAAACAGCATTCACAACGTCCTGTCTCGAACGTGTGTCTGAGAGGCGTGACATCCCCACTGCTTCTCAGGTAGGCGCAGGCAGGCGCCATTCACGGTGCACAAGGATCACAGATGTGCCCCCTCATCGCCTGTCTTTCTCTTTTTTTATAAACGCGCATGAGAATCTCTCACTAGCAAATAAAAATAAAATAAAATGCAAAAGAGGCAAACATGCCGTCACGGGTTTACGCCTTGGATTGGCCAAACTTGCGGATCTGAACCTGGAAGGCCAGGGAGTCAGCGAACTTGTGACCCCTGCGTGTCAGGCGTTGACCAGACTGCGCACCAGGCTCCACGAGGCCGAGCTTCGTCAGCGACTTGCAGGCCCAGTGGAGCGGACCGGTAGAGGAGGTCACGGTGTGCTCGGGGCGGCTGCCGTAGTTCTTCTTGTTGCCGAAGCGCTTGCTCAGGCCACCGTAACCCACGCCAGGGCGCAGGTAGATGGCGCGCAGGACGGCGGCGCAGCGGATGTAGTACCAGTCCGGGTTCTGCGGCGCGCGCTCGCGGCCGTGGGAGCTCTTCATGATCTCGGTGCAGTTCGGCACAAAGATCTTGCCCTCCTGCTTGAAGTGGCGCGCAGCCGTCTTGATCCAGCGCCAGGCGCTGACGTCCTTCAGGGTCGCACCCTTCCTCTTGCCGACGCGACGGATCTTGTTCCTCGGTGCAGTCATGTTTGGATACAATGCTGCCGTGCGTGCTTTGTTTTAGGGGGACGGTGAAGTGAACGTATTTCGCGGTGTGCAAGAAGAAAAGAGTGCATCGCCGAGGTTGGCAAGTTTAGACAACAAGTAGGCGGTAAAAGAAAGTGTGCGGAGCCGTGCAATTGTCGGTGCAACAAAAAAAAAGAAAGGGAAAGTAAGCACATCACATGAAGGGACGTACGAATAGTAGAAACATGAGGGCTGCTCCCTCCAAGAGGAAGTAGGGCGAAGCGGGGCGCACTTCCCCATGAGAACCCGGGACCCTACCCAAGACATCGCTGATGAGACTCCCAAAGCGTGGGAAGCACTCGCACACGAAGTCGCACGAATATGTTTTACATGATGCAGAAGTGGTAAAGAGGTGTCGACCCGCGATTAGAGCGCACAGACACCACAAGCGCCCTTTTCTTCGGCTACTTCGTGTTGATTTCAGTGTGTCTTTCCTCGTGACACATGACAGCAGGCGACGCTGGAGGAGGTCCCTCCCTATACTATATCGCGCATAATCTTTGAGACAATGTCATCGCGCTCCACGTCGCCTTTGCCCTCGTTGAACTCACGCGCGAAATCGTCGATGGAGTGAAACAGCGCCTCGATGGCGTCGCGGTCGCTCTGACAGAGGGCGCCCGTCTCCTCGTCCACGGAGGAGGTTTCGCAAGCAGAGAAAGGCGCGTCACCACGAGCCGCGGCAGAGGTGGGCAGGGCGTGCCCGTCAGCGGCATCGTGATAGTCCTCGGAGAGAAGTCCGTAGCGGCGCCGCAAGACGGATAGCTCAATAAGCAGTAGGCGACGAAAGGCACTGGAACCCTCGTCAGACAAACCTCTCTCAGGGTCTGATTTTGCTGGTTTTGCCATTGTTAGCATCGCTTCTGCGTTTCATGACGTTGGTGGCGCACAAACGTGAAAAGGAGGAGCCGAACAGAGGAAGAAGAGAGACTCAACAGGAAGAAGGGAAACGCTGACACCTGCCGCGGCGTACGCAGCGAAACCCCTGACAAGGCAGAAAAGAGAGAGAACAACTGGGTACCCCACGGGTGGAGAGCCACGCAAGAAAACGGCGGCAGACGTATGTGCTTGCGTTGCAGGTAAATACGCGAGGTGATATTTCGAGCCTCCTTCGAACTCCGCTCATTACCTCTTCCACAGCGTTCATGATCACCACTATTCTTTGATGACGCTCCCTAGTTTTCTTTTCCTTTTTTGAAGCGCAGCAGAGTGTAGTCGCAGAGCAGAAGAAAATTCAGCGGGTTAAAGAGAAGAAACGCAAAGAAACAGAATCAAAGGGTCTCCGAGGCGGTGAAAATACTATCGTTGGGGTAGCACCTGGAGTAAACGTTCAGTGGCGCAGTAGTGCAAAGGGCGCGGATGAGAAAGAGAGGATTCCCAAGGGCGTCGAACACCTCGACACCGATGGCGCCGTCAAGGGTAGAAAATCCGCAGTTCGCGTAGTCCTGCACGGTGCCCCATATACTGCACCAGAACCCGCTTCGGTAACACTCCCACCGCAGACGCGACTCCACACACGCGTCGAAGGCGCGTCGAGTTTGCACGTTAATGGGCGAAAAAATGCGTAAAAAGGATAAGCACGCTATCAAGGAGAGATCAGCGTGTGGTTGTGCTCGAAACTCGCCGAGATTGGCGTAACGGGCCGTCGTCGCCGTCCCGCAACTCAGCTCTACAAACATGTTCGGGTTTTCATACACCTCGCAGACATGGGGCGAGTTCGCAGGCAGGCAACCCGTAGAGAGCCCAGCAAGAGCGTTTCGAAAGTGGCTCTCTAACTGCGGTTGCGTTAACCAAAATGGAGAGGTGTACGAGTTCTTCCGCGTGAGTTCGGTAAGGCGCACCGCTTCTACTTCAACGTCCGTCAGGCAGGTCCCGCTACACGAGAGAAAGTCGGAGAAGTCGACGTGCAGCTTTACATCGCCAGAGTTTCGAGAAACCATCCTTAGCCGTCTCCCATGCGTCATAATCACCTGAGCTTCCGCGATTGACGTGGAGGCACGTAACTGCACACTAGAGAGAGGGCAAAACGGAGCCGGGTTCTCGCCATTCCCGCGGAGTTGGCTGCGTAGCTGAAGCCTCTGGGCTGACGTCGTCAGTATTTTGAGGGAGCTCTCTGTCTCCTTTGTTTCTGCGATAAGGCGAGAAAGCCACCACGGGCAAGACCGCCCTATGACATCCTTTAGCATACCAGCATTAGAGTTGGACATGAATAGTGCAAGTATGTTGACGCGTACATGCCCCCTGTGCGCAAGGGAGCCGGTGCGTTCATGATCAATGAAAAAGCCAACGATTCACAAGGAGGAGCAAGGAAGCAGCGGAGGAAAACAAGCAGAGTAGGGACGTCGTGAAAAACAATATAAGCGCCAACGTGAGGCAGGAAGGAGGAGCGGCTACACTAACGGAATGGCGCTCCAATCCGAGAAAGACAAAGCCGGACGGGGCATGTTGTGTGCACGTGTCGTTGATCTGTCAAGCTCTCGGCACGTCCGCAAGCGGAATGGTTACGTTGCCGCACTCATCTCACGTGAACACGACAAGATGCCGTTTCAACCTGCCCGTCTTTGGCAGCGTCTCTGCGGCATAAGGGGGAATTAAGGATGGCGAAAGGAATCCTTCCGGCAAGCGGCCTGTGGGGCGCCTTTCCTCTCACTATCACCACCACCACCTTGTCGCCCCGAGTGAGAGAAGGGTCTGAGTACTCATGACCTCCCCAAGACGCGAAAGTACAGATGTGTATGTATGTTATTACTTTTTTTTCGTTCACGGAACTCCATCTCTCACGTTAGGCGAAGCGACTATATATATATATATCAATATATATATATATATCAAAGGAAAGACAAAACAAAAAGAAGCTCTGGGGTTACTGCAAAGGCAACAACATACACAACGGAATGACGCACAGAACTGCGAAAGGGAAAGAAAAGGTGAAAAACATAATCAAGAACAGATTTCTCGTGGTGCATCTTTCTTTTTCTCGTTTCATTTTCGCTCACTGCGAAAAAGAGTCGCTTCATTATTGACCATTTCATATTTCTTTTCCGTTACCTTCTTCAAGGAGGAAGAAAGGGAAGGAAAATGAATGCAGATCTCATCGCTTTCTTCGGACGTTTTTCGTGTGTCTTTCTTGCGGAAGACTGAGGCCGGAAGTTACCTTGTCTTTCTTTTTTCTTGGTATGCTGCGTGATTATAGTACTTCAAAAGCAAAGGAAGCTCAGCCACACAGGAAAAAAAAACGAAAACGCGGAGAACGAACGGAAAGAAAAGGGCACTGAAGGACATGAATGAAAAGAAAAAAGGCAGAGGACAAGTCAACGACCATTGTCTGCAATCCAAAGCAATAGGCTAACGACACAAGGAGAGGATGACTCCTGTAGTCAAGACCTGATGTACTGTTTCGTCTTTAATAGTATCTTTCCCTCGTTTTTTTTTCGTATGTGCTCGCTTTACGGACTCTACCGCTTTTGCTTTGTGGAATGCGTTCATGCTTCTGTTTTTTTTTTTCGTGTGCATGTTCGCGTCTTTTCCTCGGTCACCGTCGGGATGTTTTCGGCGCCACTCTCACACACACACACAAAGGGCACGTTATCCCTTCTCTCATCAACACTACACAACACCGCCCCTCGTTCGCGCTCTGTTTTTCGGAGCCAACGGAGGAAGAAGCGTGAATACGAGAGGAGCAAGATATCCATTCGAGTTAAAAACCAACGTCGACACTTTGGCGTGGGGCCCAGTTTCTCCCCTCACCCTGCTCGCGCGGACATCCACGATGCGGCGCGAAGCAGCGCGAAGACAATGGAGAGATGAGCAAAAGCAAAGCAGTCTCTTTACGAAGTGAACTATTGTGCGTTAACGTGTTTGTGTGTGTGTGTGTGTGTGTGTTTCATTGTGGACTGTGGAGAAGCCCTTTTAGCTTGTTTGCTTGAAGAGAGAGATTACGCGAAGAACGGGAGAATGTGCGTTCGTTTCAAGAGAGTGGATATCACTCACGCAAAAACGAGCTGTTACCCGGCCACCGCTAAGCTACACCAAAGGGGGGAAAAAGGGGGTCATGAAACGGAAGCGATGTCTGTCATCTCGTTTTCATACAGCACTTCCACCAAAATACATCCCTAGCATTTGAACATACATAGATGCGAGCGCACAAACAGCAGCAAACTCATACTCCCACAGAGACATATTGATGAGACTGTGGGCGCCTCATAATGCACAGGCGAGTCACAACGCACGGAACATTGACCGACATCCATGAGCGGACGCGTGAGTCAGAGTTTCAAGAAAGAGCACAGAAAAAGAAAGTGAAAATGCACCGAGATCACCCGCTAGTAGTCGACCGTTGTTTGTCAAGAAAAAAAAAACTGAGTGGTTTCCGGTTTGGTTGCTTGTGGCTTGGGTTTCTGCGTTGATAGCGATCTCTATATGTTCTTTGTTCGGGTGGAGGGCGGAGGACGCAGCTTCAACAAAACGTTAAGGAGGACAAGCATTGCACAAGAAAAAACGATAGAGCCACCGGAGAAACAGAGGGAACGCAATTTACAAATCAGAGCAATCCACAAGACGATAATCGCAGGAAAACACACGGAGACGTCTCAACCAACACAAGCGCGCAAACATGCATACACACAGATGCAGCTAATCCACAAACACAAAAAGGGGCAAAGCATGGCAAGCTCCGTAACGATTAATCTTCACAGGAGAACAGAAAAGAGATGACGTCAATGAATCATATGTAAGTCTTTTTCCGTGCCGACGCCTTCTGTGTCCCTCATGGATACGTATTCCCGTGTGAGGACAGAGGCGTTTCGCCGTCAACCATGTAAAGCTAAATACACAAGCGAGAAGGAAAAAAGTAGGTGAGGGAAGGGGGAAAAGAAGTAGACCACGTGAAGGAGAAACAGAGAGAAAAGTACACATATGCGAACGCACACACACACACAAAATAAAAGGCATGTATGAGTGAGGAAAGTTGAGGTCTAATGTAAGAAAAAAGAGGATAAACACCGTATCGTTACCTTCAATTCCTTTTCATGAGCGACATAGGTGAATCACACTTTAGTCGTCGTGCCACCGTCGACCCAGCACGACACCCCACAAAAGAACAAAGCTCACCATCGTTGTGGGGCAACCTCTAAGCTACGGAAAACAAAAAAAAGCATGGTAGTGTTTCCTTCTTTGTGTGTTTTCCTGTGCGTTTCTCGTCACAAGGTTCACGATGCAAGAGCCATAGGCACACACATACCTACACAAGCACGGAAACGACTAGGGGAAAAGAGAACAGAAAAAAGGGAGAACACCAGATGGAAAAAAAAAGAAAAACTACCTCACACAACCACAGTCTGTTAGAGAAAAGGAGAGGAAAAGAAACTGTTTATCTGGGTGTGAGAAAAAAAATGAGAACGAGCACAAGACGACGTTCATCAGAGAAGTGGAGAGGAACGAAAACGTGAAACAGACAGACAGACACATAGTGAGAGCCACATGCACAGGCGCACACAGAGACGAGCAACCACTAAAAACAAACAAGACCACAACCATACTCTAACAACCCGAAATTTGGATGTCACTCGTGCACAATGAAGACACACCACAAGCCGAGAAAACCACGCCTACCGTCCTGGTTGCCTCCGATATTATGTCAAAACAGTACAGAGAGAAAAAACAGAGAATGAACCAAAATACGGCAACAGGCAAGCACAAAGCGAAAACAGTAACAGAAAACGGAAGAAGAGAAAGCGGAGGAAAAAAGGGAACCTATAAAAGCGGGCAACGGGTATTCGTCGAAGCACAGAAAGCAAGGAAGAGGGGGGGGTAGACCAAAACAGAAGAGGAAGAAAAACAGAGGGAAAAAAGAATCAAGGGAAGAAGCTAAAACAGGAGTAGAAATAGAAACCAAGGAGAAAAGACACGGCCGCGCGCGCTGACACAGACGCAAACGGTGAGTAAAAAGGAAAATCTTCCAAGAGAGGAAAAGGAAGAGGTAGAGAAAGGAAGCTAAAATAAAAAAGAGAATACCATTTCTCTTCAAAGGAAGACCACTGGAAAGAGGGTTACAAACAAAAACGAAACGAAAACAGGGGAAGAGGTGAACAAGGGAGCGAAAAGAGGGGCATGCCCAAAGAAGCTGGAGAAGTAAAACGGTGGCGCAGGGACAACGAGAGTTACACACACGAACAGCGAGGCTAATCAAATAGAGCATCGTATATATAAACATACATGTGTATACAAATAGAAATGTGGAGGTGAGGCGAGAGAAGGGAATAGAAGTGTTAGCGAATACAGGAATAGGAAAAGGGATTACAAATACTCCGACGACGGCGCACAAGGAGAGGGAGAGGGTGAAACGAAGAGCAAAGACGAAAGGAAAAAAACAAGGGCACTTCAAAGATAACAAAGAGGTGAAAGAAAACCAACCAAAAAAGGAACGAGGACAAAGCAGTGAGAGCGTGTGACGAAACATTCACATGCCAGCCCACATGCAATGGACAAACAAGACACGGTGAAAAAAAAGAAAAGCAGCTTGCGCTGGAGCAGGTTGTTCACACGGCACTATCAAAAAAAAAATGGAACACATACAGACATGTGAACGTACATGCATTCACGCAAACGCATGTCTTTTGCCGTCATTGAAGGCATCGATTTTTTTTTCCTGCGTCCGATGCAAGGAAGTGAGAGGCGGTCACAAAGACGAAAAGAAGAAGAAATGAAGGATCTGCACAGCGAGGTGGTGCGTGGAAGTGCGTTGCATCACCCGACCAATGGCACCCGCACACGTGCACAGACAGACTCACCCTCTCGTTACTTAACCTGTCCGGCAGGGTATTGATTCGAGGATGCACTGG
>NC_018312.1:10477-12415 GCF_000234665.1 Leishmania mexicana MHOM/GT/2001/U1103
ATGTGAACGTACATGCATTCACGCAAACGCATGTCTTTTGCCGTCATTGAAGGCATCGATTTTTTTTTCCTGCGTCCGATGCAAGGAAGTGAGAGGCGGTCACAAAGACGAAAAGAAGAAGAAATGAAGGATCTGCACAGCGAGGTGGTGCGTGGAAGTGCGTTGCATCACCCGACCAATGGCACCCGCACACGTGCACAGACAGACTCACCCTCTCGTTACTTAACCTGTCCGGCAGGGTATTGATTCGAGGATGCACTGGAGATGATGTTGAGTGGGTTGGTCGAGTACCCGACCTTAAGGCGCTTTCCGTGAAACTCGTAGCCGTTCATGGTGTCCACAGCCTGCTTGGCGCTGTCAGGGTAGCGGAAGTAAACAAAGCCGTAGCCGCGAGGCATGCTGGTCTGGCGATCGAAGATGATGCGCGCGCCGTCAAGAGGGCCAAAGCGCGCGAAGAGAGTGTGCAGGTCGGCGCTGCTGACGTCCTGGGCGAGGTAGTTCACAATCAGCTGCTTTCGGTATCGCTCATCGTTGGAGGGAACTGGAACCATCTGCGTCCTGTTGTGGCGGAGAGCGTTTTGGTCAGGAGACGACTGGTTCATCGATCCCTGAACGCCGCCTTCATAGATCGTGCCCGGCGGCCCACCAACGTACTGCTGGTTAGACTGTGATGGTATGTTCATAGGAACAAGCTGCGGATTTTGCGCCTGGTACACACCCTGTTGCTGTGGGTGCTGTACGATGAACTGCTGCTGAGGGGTGTAGGAGGAAATCGCAGAAAACTGCTGCTGAGATTGATTAGAGGGGAACTGCATCATCTGCGAAGAGGAGTTCGTGTTCGGCAGGTACATTTTGCGTGAAACCGCAAAAAAAATCACAAGGCAAACCACTAAAGTGAAATTCGCCGAAACAAAAAAGAAAACACAAAGAATGGATAACACAGGGAAATGAGGGAGGTGGAACGAGAAAGGAAAAGGGGAAGAGGAGGAGGCAGTGATGCTGCTGTTGAGTAAGGTGTTGGGAGGAGAAAGCCAGTCGCTTCACAATTGACAAAACAACTGACAATGTCTGTGTGAGAAGAAAAGGTGGTGATCGAGGATGGAGGTTACAGGGGGGCGACAGAACAAAACCAAGGAAGACAACCGGAGACAAAGAAGGAAGGAAAACTGGTGGGAAGAAAGAGAAGTAAGGAAGACAGGAAAGCGGAAGAAATATGGGGGCTTGATTTTACTACGCACACACACGCAAATGCGGGGGAAGCGAGAAAGAAATGTACGCGCACGAGTTAAAATGAGTTGCGGATGCCGACGTCGCAAACATGCACACACGGGCGTGAGAAGAAGGCGAAACAACGGTAAAGAAAAAACAGCGGACGCGTCAGGGAAGGGCAAGGGGGCACATGCGTTGAAAGGGGAACCAGACGGTGAAGTACACACACCGAGAAGCGGAATACGGTGGAGAGGAAGAGGGGAAAGTAGAGGAGAGTTTAGGTGCGGTAGAGGAGGGAGAATAGTGACGCCACAGGCAACCGAGGCTCTTTGTCAGTGTACCTCGGCGCACATCGACGACGATTGTGTACTTGTGAGGAGAGGAAAGCGAGGTTCTTTCTCTGCCTGTAACAGGCAATCCTGTCATGTAGAAGAGCTAAGCCCTCAAGTAGTGCGAGAAGGCTAGGGAAACACGGCGCGGCTGTGTTGACACTTGTGACTCAGATATTTATTATTGGAATGCTCAAAGCAGCTGGGAACAGGTAGCGAAGCAGAGTGCAGAAGGGTTAGGAGTGCAGACGAAAAAAAAGCGGGGAGGAGGGGTGGGGGCACAGGTCGTCGCCATGACGGCACTCTGGGTTAGTCCGCAGCGACTGGGGCCCGGTCAGAACGTCACACGCACAACAGAGAGAGTTCTGTGTCGAGGAAGGGGAAAAGGCCGCTAAACACA